>NC_092080.1:15111060-15414090 GCF_043229965.1 Drosophila suzukii | reverse complement strand
GAGCACTAAGCCCAAAAACATTTCCTCTTGGTTTAAGCCCTTATGTTTTACATTCTAATACTTTGTATTTCCGTTGCGAATCCCAGTTCCCACAAATTTATACTCGCTCCTTCGAAATGCCACTTAAATTTTAGATTTACCTTAAACATCAACAACTTTTTACAGTAAGCAACTTTCCACATAGCACAAAAATAATAGTTTTGTTGACCAACACGATTTATAAGGGTATTGCTTACGAAGTAGTTTATCTTAGTTAGACTAACATTGGATTTCCATCAACTGTTTTGTACACATTTCCACAAATTAGCTTAGCCCGGCCACGCCCCCAAATGGCCAAAGATACCAAGGATCATCGCAAGAGTTAGGATCGGCGATTCGGGAAGTGGGAGGCGATGGGCCCAGCTCTTGAGGTCCTGCATGCGATCCAGATCGTCGGTCAGGGACTTGGCATCGTGCTTTGTGAGGTGCGGACTTTTGCCATCCGACCGATAGGAGGCGCTGTGATCGGATCCTTAGAAAAGAAAGGAGAAGATAAAAATACGAAGTAAGAAAACGATTTCAATGATTGATTGAAATATTTATGGTTCTTTTGTGGACTCTTGGCTTTTACTATCGCCGACTTAATCAACTGACACATGCCACTTTATGGAGCCGCCCTTCATATTGCCGAGGACTCGAATGTCATCAGCCGAATGTCCTTTTTCAATTATGCGCTTGCCACACGCCAACGAGCATAAACAATAGACCCAGGATGCGTTTATGGCCAGCCATTTGTACCAGGCGACAATGCGAAAGAGATAAAACGACCTCCAGTTATATAGGACCAAGGATGGGTTATCCGGGGGGGAATGGGAATGGGAATCGAAGAGGACAGTGAGCTCGGGATACAGGATACACAAACCCAAACTGTTTGTCAACTGGCAGAGCAGAAAGTATTGCATATAAAAGGGACACAACTTTGCCTGCCCCACTTATTTATAACATTCTCACTTATACAGTTCCCATTTCCCATTCCACCCCTCAATTTCTCTTTCTCTTTGGGAAAAAGCGAAAGTCCTTGCTGGTATTTTGTTTCAATTTCACTTGGCAGCATCGAAAATTGTTTCGATTTTTATTGCTTAAGTGCGTTAAACCCTTGCGCCATGCATTCCAAACAGTGGGGCGAAGGATGAGGACTTGTGGGAGGTATATATACGTACATATGTCCTAAAGGACACATTGGTTTTGGGGAACTGGGGATTGGGGAGTGTGTAGGAGGTGCAAGCGGCTGTGTATTGTTTTTGCCATCAATTTATCGTGCAGTTTGTATTTTTTGCCAGTCTTCTTCCTTTTTCGGCTGTTTGTTTGCCCGGAAATCTGGTTCATTGGACATTTGTTTGCCTGTTGGAAGGGGGCGTTTCGAATCGTTCTTTTTTCGCTGTCCCCTCGATTTGGTTTTGTTTGACTTTGACGTAAGGCCATTGGTCATTAGGTGGATTGAAAACAATTGTTTGCGGAATTATTCGAGATCATGTTTGGCCTGACCCTATCAACCCGAAATATATAAACATTCTGAGGGTTTCAGTTAGCTTGTGGTCTTGTAATTGGTTCGTGCATATTCAACTAGACAGCAAATTGTGCAGAATTAAATTTGTTTCGTCAATTACTTGGAATTGAATAAAAAGATAGACAAAAGAAGGAAATATCTAAGAAATTGTAACAGAAACCTTAAGAAATCTACTTTAAAGCTTTAATTTGATAGGCAGTTTTGTTGCCATTAATACAAAAAGTTGGCTTGTTTTGTATATTTCTGAAAAAGACATTTCTTTATTGAGCTTACAAAAATAAACGCTATGCTAACAATAATCATTGTTAAAAATGAATGGTTGAAAACAAATTTCTGACTCTTAGTAAGCCATTTTAACTGAATTGGATTTGAAAATCACATTTTTATGTGTAAAAGTTTTAAGCCGATTATTGAGACGCCTTAATGGTGTATAAAATATTTTCCAAAAATTCTAAAAAAATTATTTATTCTTAAAAATCTAAGAATCTAGTTTAGATCAAATGCAAAAGATGAAGTATATATAATATTCAAGAAAATGACTTATGATCTTCCTATAATTTTCACTCGAATGATACTAAAACTAATACTTTGAGCAATCTGGATGGTATTGATAGACAGACTGTTTCAAAGTTAAGACCTTTTAAATAATAAGAACACTAAAAAATTAAGCTCTTGTGACAAATAAAATGAAGAGGTCACATATGCCTGCAAAGGTAAAATCGGAATCGAATTGAATGCGTTGATTTGACCCCGTTCGATTGCATTGAACGAACTTTATCATAACTATGAAATACGAACCGACGGCTGGTCCTTCACTTTCGGTCCATCCAGGGACTTTCCGAATTGTTTTTAACGAGAACCCTTTCATTTTTATAACGGAAATGCGCAAATTGCTTTGCACCGGGTTGGCCGTGTATTTGTCTGTCGTCGTGGGTGTTGGTGTGTGTCTGGTTTTCTTTTTCCCTTTATTTTCCATAAGCAGCTTTTCCACAAAACTCCTTTGGCACTGCCATTCCTGGGCGGCGTTGCCTTGGTTGTTTTGCTGGCGTCTGCAAACATTTCCATGTGTGAAAGCCGGCAACACCAACACGCATCGAGGTCCTTGTTTGCTTCCTGCGTGTGTCTGTGTGTGTGTGTGTGGGGGGTGGCTGATTTTTATTGACGTTTGAGCATGTGTTTATGGGGAGGTGGCTGGGAAAGTCCCAACGGTGTCTTTAAAGAGCTTAGGCGTAAACGGGGGCGGGCGTGGAAAGCAAGGATTCCTAAGAAAGCCCTGTTTGCCGAAGCAAAACGCTCGAGGACGCTCTTAAAACTACTCCCAACTTTAAGTTATTTTGCATAATTCCTCTGGCGATCCGCGGGGAGCAATTGACCTAATAGAAATCAACTTCGTCTGCATATGGAATAGGGTTCCACAGTGAAATTGATAGGATATGATCATTTGATCATATCTATCTAAGGGCCGTACCATCTGGCTTTTTTCTCCCCATTTCTATTACGCAGAGAATCGAATACTGCTATCTCGCTCTTACCCAGAGTAGAAATTTATTGTGGTTTTTCGATTTGAGAGTATTCTTAAAAAGAGAAAATTTAAGAATATTATATTCAAGCTCACATTATTTATAGGCAATTATTATAGCCAATCAATTGACCTAAGACTAAAACTAAACTGCGTCAGCTTATGCAACCCTACACAGAGAAATTGATATGATGATCATTTTGATGAAATTCAGTATTAAAGCTATTTAGATCGACTGCTATCTCGCTCTAACCTAGAGTAATTAGGGCTCTTTCTCGCTCTTTGCTCTCTTTCTTTAGACTTGAGAGAGAACTTTCAAAGAGAAAATCTAAGAAATACGATTCTCAATATCAAGTTAATATTGTTTTATGTAACCCTACACAGGCAAATTGATAAGATAATCATTTTGATGAATTTTAGTATTAAATCTATCTAGATTGTCTGCTATCTCGCTCTAACCAAGAGTAGTTTAAGACACTATCTGGCTCTTTGCATTTTTTCTCTCTCTTTCGATTTGAGAGAATTTTCAAAGAGAGGAAATCTAAGAAATACGATTCTCAATATCAAGTTAGCATTGTTAAATGGTGAAAGTGATACCTAACTAATTTACCCTGCGAACATCTCTTTTTTTTCTGTGCAGTATCTTAAACCAAAACGCATGAAAACATGGATAGCTTGAACTCCATTTGGGAGCAGCCTTCACACCTCTATTTCCGAGCCTGTTGCACTTAAGCGGAAAAACGCAACTTGCACTCTGCACTTGAGACTCACTTGGGCCCTGGGCCGTGCGTTATATTTATTGTGCAGTTTTTTCCCACTTTGCCATGACCATTTTCCACTTGGTCGAGGAAAAACCCTCTGCTGCATCCATAAAATGCCCGCGGCACGCGATCGCAATTCGGTCACTGTCTGTTGCTTTTCATTTACTTCATCATTTTTCACTTTTCACATAAAGGATGAGGGGGCTGGGTTGTGCAAATTATAGGCAAATTATTGCCAGACACTGAATGCTGAAGTAATCATTCGTCCAAGGTCCGAATACTACGAGTGCCAGTCCGGTCTTCACCATGCGAACTCCCCGGCCGGAGGAGCAGCACAATCTTCTTTTATTGCATTTCCTTGTAATTTGTGCCATATTGTTTGCCTGTTGGTCGCACAAATTAAATATGACAGCCTGGCAACGGAGGAGCACATGGCACTGGTGAGCAGCAGCAGCAGATCCGGATCCGGCTCCTGTGGTTGATTGCAACATTTTAATGACAGTTTAAGTGGCGAGCCGAATGCATCTGCAGCACTTAATGGGGACACCGGTTTTGTGGCCTCGGGCGAACTAAGCGCTGACCAAACGAACGACCAGGATTCGACTCCGTCGATAATTGGAAATTGAATTTAATTGGCAGACGGACAAGTGTTGGCACATCTGGGCCCACGATAAACCCACCCGACTAACTCAGCCATTATAGTTAAATTGGTTAAATGCAAATTGTAGTCAAATATAAATGCCATGGGATTTTTGTTCGTCCAATTATGCCATTACTATTCCTCTTACAGGTGAGTAAATACTGCTGCCTAGTGATCTGTTTGAGGTTTAACTCCAGCTGCCCTGATGTTTTCAAAACACCCGGTATGCGTATGTAATTGGCTCTTATTGAACAACCCAAAGGCCTTAAATGTGCAATAAACAAAATTGATTGCAATGTGATGAAATGTAAACATAATTTTTTAACACAAAAATTGTCAGTTTATTAACGGTTTAAATTAAACTCAATTGAGTACAAATATTTGAGTGTTTATTTTAAGGGTTTAGCCTGAAGACATAGTTAAGCCGTGGCTATTAAATTAAATGCTTCGTTTGCTTAAAATACCTGTTGATTAAAAAATCCTAGCGAAAACATCACTTCCGTTTGTAAGCCTCAATTTTTTGACCATAAAATTGTCAGTTTAACAATGGTTTAAATTAAACTGAGTTAAAAACATACATTTGGGTTTAGCCTTAAGCTAAAATTAAACCGTAGCTGTTAAATGAAATGTTTCGTTAGCCTAAAATACCTGTTGATGGAAAAACCCCTAGGAATAGTATCACTTCCGTTTGTGAACCCCATATTAACAGTGGTTAAAATTAAACTGAGTTAAAAACAAACATTTCAGTTTGTGGCTGTTAAATTAAATGTTTCGCTACCTGTAGAATTAAAAATATTCCTTAATGATAGCATCACTTTTGTTGGGCGCATTTTCATGTTCCCGCAAATAGAGGGGCGTGGTTTGTGAGGGGGGTTTTTGTTGGGATGTAGGGAAATGTAGCTTTGGTCATGAAAGTTTCGCTTGTCGCTGGCTTGTTCCGCCTTAAAGTGTCAGCGGCCGGGCAAAAACAGTCGCGACATATGCAAAACGCGGCAACGATAAGCGAACAAGCCACACCCACTCGAATTCCCAGACCCGTACTCCCACCACCCAGAATATGGGTGGTTATATGTACCATACGATACCATAGTATACCACCTACTGGCACGATATGTGCAACATCTAGCAGGTAATAAATCTAACTGTAAACGCAGCGCTTACGACGTTGCATGCAGCGCTTGAAAGTTGTCGTCATTGTAGCACCCGCATCCAAGGGGCCCATTTACCACCCACCACCTACTCCCCCCTTCTCTGAAAAAGCACCCCATTTACCAACCCCCCTTTCGACGCCCGTTCTCAAATGGATGGCCATCCTGAGAGGGATGCAACATTTTTGCTTGCGTTTGCCAAAAACGGCGGGATAATTTTGGGTGGGGTGGATGGGAGATGGGGCAACTATACCGCCTTGACGCCTTGTGTGCAATTTGTCTGCTATTTTTATATTGCGCTTTTTGGAGCACTCCCCTTACCGCCCCAACACCCTTTTACACCCCCCCCCCCCTCCCATATTCAATTTGTTCGATTTGATTTTGTCGAGTGCATTTTATTTTTAGTCAAGCGCGTATGCAGAAAATTTCCACATCGCAGCAAAGGGCCTGTAAAGTTTTATGCGTTCGTCCTTGCAGAAAGGACGAAAAAAAATAGAGGGGGGGGGGGAACATTGTCGCCAATTGTGTGATCGGAAAATGCAGGAAATCGGAAAGCAAGTGTAAAACTTTATGCTTATCGATTGGCAGCTGTTCTCCAAGGAGACTTGTGACTTGTACTTTAACCCACCAGTTTGATAGTTCCATCGGCACCTAGGGCTACGTTTTTTACTCCCCCTTTGGCCAAGAACAAATGCCCGGGAAGGTCATTATTATTTATTATGATTGTACATTACGATGGTCCGCATTAGCAGCACATTACGGCAGTCACATTGTCAACTCAGCAACTGGGTGAAGATTGGATCCCAGAAACCTTAGCCATTGCATGCTAGAAAGTCATATTTTTCCACCCAACGCCACAAGAAGTATATATACCAATAGATAGGAAGAGGAGAGATACAAAAGAATACTTTCATATGCTCTGCCCAAATATTTTTACACTCTATAGATAGAGGGGTATATGCGACTATCAGATAAGGTTTTAGACCATTTCTGGTATAACTTTAAAAATAGATTTTCTATCTATAATTTATCAAAGTAATTTATTTTTATTCTTTTTTATAATAAATCTCATTAATAAGTGTAGCTTTAAGCATTCCTAACGATTAAACAACTTTTGACCACTTTTATATGAAATATATCAAACTTTATACCATAAGTAAGGTATCCAGCCGTCAATCCTGCCCAGCACATTGCCAAAGTTCTCTGGCAGCTTGAGCCAAAAGTATCTATATCTAACAAGTGGCGACAACGACATGCCAGAGGCCCTTAAGCCAAGCAGCTAAAGTCGTTATGATTTGTTATAAGCATAAAATAAATGGCGAAATATTTATGGTGTGCTACAGGGCCCCCCAGGAGAAGGATTTCCCATCAATTGCTGAACGAGGAGTGGCTTAGATGGCCGATTCCCCATCCCCGGGGATTTGAAAGGGGGGGTGTGACCCAACTTACCATGGTTTTGTTGCTGCTGCTGGTGGTGATCCCTCCCCCTCGAGGAGGTTGAGGACGAGGAGGAGGAGTGGTGATCCTGCGAGTTCCACAGACTCGATGTGGCACCCACGAAGACATTGTTCAGTCCGGAGGAGGATTGATCCAAGCCCTTGTTGTTGGCCTTGCCACGTTGCAACTTGGTGTTCTGCTGCCCGTTTGTGTTGAAGTTGTACGGATTGCTGTTGCTGTTCTGGTTGCTGTTGCTGCCGTACCTTTGTTCTGCGATTTCGGAGATGTGAGTGGGTGTCGGGGCTTAAGAAAACTGTGTCCTCACCTTTGTTGTACTTCACTAGGACCACGGGCACCGTGTTGATCGATACGGTAGGGGCCATTGTCGTCATCGTAGTGGTCTGGGGAATATCTGGGAAGGGAGTTGGGGTTCAGTTAGCCATTCTTCAGATTGAAACCTAATTTTTTCAAAACCTAGAAATCCAATAGAGTATATCGGCTTCTCTTAATATCATATCATGCCATTGCTCATACAGGTGAAGTTAGGTTTTTATTAAATTATACTTTTATAAATTAAACCCTTCAAGCCCGATTACTTACTGTCATGTTAAGTAGGTTTGCTTATAGTATGTTATCTATCAAAGACAGTTATCATGATGCTAAACTTTTTGGAAAGAAAATATTATTTTCTTAATGTGATGTTAATATCTGATGTTAATCTGTTATTACAAGATTCATTCGAAAATATGTTAAGTGCCGATCAAAATGTATCTGTAACATAGCCGCTAGCTAAGAGTTTTCAGTTTAATAAAACCTAAAATGATGTTGTGACACATTATTTTTCCCAAACAGAAATTAAACTTAACTAAAAGAGTTAACATCACATTGGAAAATTGGCCTTAAAAGCTGGTTATACATTTTATCGTTGGAAAATACCCTTAAATACCCTTCGGTATTCGATTGTTACCAAAATGGGTTATTCAATATGAAATATGAGTCCGGAAATACATATTAACATCCATTTCGAATAGTTAGGGTAGGTATATTTCCGAAACTACCTTATGTTGGATTTCCCATACCCAGGTGGGTATAAAGGATTGTGGTCCGGAATGGCCTGCTGCTCGTAAATCAATCACTGGCACTGGGAAAATGGTCACCTTCGAACTCTAGCCGACCCTTTTGTTTGGGGAATTTATCAGGCAACACACACACATTGCTGTCGGCTCACGCAGAGTCATTGACTTAAATTAATTAAAGGCTCCAGTCGGGCAAATAGTTTGCGCCTAATTGCCGGGGGCACTCTGACTTATGGCCATTGTTATTTCGGGCTTATGGTTACCATTACGGTTACGGTTATTGTATTTGCTATTGGCCCTGTTATGGTATTCATGTGCGAGCATATAGTTATTGTTACTTACGCCAATACTTACGGTACAGTTTAATCGCGCCGTCAGTGTCGCCCAGGGAGTTTTTGGCCACACATCGATAGGCCCCAAAGTCCTGGATGTCCACCTCGTATATGGTCAGGCGCATGGTTATTTTATAGCCCGATTCAAAGGTTTCCGGCACAAAGCGCTCACCTGAAAGGGAAACGTTAGGGTGTGAGTGTGTGGGTAAGGGGTTCTCCAACCGCAGTGCACTTTGACCCCTTTTCGAACTGAACTTCAATGAACTGAGCTCCCTTCTTCCGCCTTCTCAGCCTCTCAGCCGCTCAACCTCTTGTCAAAGTAATTTAACTTGCTGAGAAAAGAACTTTTGCATTCACCCCATCTCAGCTCGGAACGGCTTAGCTCAGCTCAAATGAATCCAACTGGAGCAGACCCAAGTTAGTCGTAGTCCTGAGAAGCTGGCTGGATTTTAGGGACCCCTGTCAAATGGTTCGTTTTAATTTATACAAAAACAAGTCTGCTCTTGTTTCGTGGCATTGTTGCTTGGTCCGTTTTTGTTTGTCATGCAGGTTTTGATTTACGTTTGATGTCGGTTAGATTTAGTAGCACTAAGCCGAGCATTACATTTTGTCCAGGTTCGGTAATTGTTATGCATGCCAGTTGGGCGACTGATTACCCCAGCAAAATGCCATTGTGATGGTCTGAGCAGAGATGTAGATTTCGGTCCTAGACTTGATTAGAAATAATTGGGTTTCGGGGGCAGGGAAATCGGGAAATGCTGGCTATAGTATCTATATTTTCTGACTTTCTTGTTAAGATGGGATTGGTCAATTTCACCGGCTAATCAAGAGCCTCTTTAAATGCCCTCCAAGTAGTACCACCACCAACACTTGTCTACTTCCTGTTACTTTTTTTGCGGTTATGACTATCACAAAACTAAAACAGAAAACTCCATTAAAATCCAACGGCCGTCGGACAGTTTCCGGCAACTGCTTCTGACTTGAGGTCATTTTCAATCACTTTTTTCCATTTTCTCCGCTGGCAAAAAACAACTTGAAAATAACTGGAAAAAAGAAGAGCGCACCGACTGCATGTCCGTGACTTTTTCCGCCGGCCTCTATGCCGATGACGATGCCTTTTCCTGTCCAGTCCATCGGCAGTAGGGGGTTAAGTGGTATGAGGTTGGGGGTCCAGTCCCGTCCAGTCGACCACCGCAGTTATTCAGCGACCGCGGATTCGAGTGTTCGGCTGAAATGTTTATTTTTTCCCATCGCTTTTTTACTACAGCACTTTTTGTCATCGTACTCAGTCCATTTCTCAGCGAAGATGAGTGGGAGAGTTGAAGAGGTTAAATGAAGAGATGGACCCGTCCATCGTTAAAGGCCCTTAGAAAATTAAATTGAACGTACTAGGTAGGGACTTGAGCAAAGAGTAACGGGGGACTATTGAAATTGAACTGGGCACAAGACACCATTAGCGGAGATAGTTATTGAGTTAATAGCCTTATTTAAAGATTTCCGTCCAGCACTTTTACGATTGCACTTGGATTGAAATGCTACACTATCTGCAAGTTTTTGTGCTTTTGATCTTTTCATCTGAGTTTAAAGGGCACTCTGAAAGTAGGAAGAATCAATGAATCCGACCACAAAAAGCATCAAATTTGAAGCCTTTTTAGAAGCGCCGATTGAAGTGTTCGGAAATCACAGGGTTTTGAAATCATTGGTAAATGTGTCTAAAAGTATGTTGCAAAAATCGAAATCGTCTGTAGAAGTTAATTCCTTGGTCTTTCGAGATCATTATATTATATTTGCATACTTTTAGACACCCATAAGTTATTTGAAAAACACCTAGCTTACATGGGAACTTTGTTATATCGAGAGTTTTTATAAAAAAAGATATTTCTTTTACCAACACTTCCCGCGCCGATAGGAAATGAAGTAGAATACTTTTTGGTTTTGTACTATCTATATTTTATGTGGCATTCTTTTAGACACCTATAAGTACATTTAAAAACAGAGATTACCTAAGCACCTTTTTAAATCGATCTTTTTTATATTATATACAAAAAACTATTTGCTTTGCCAACAATTCTCACCCCAAAGAAAATAATATATATACTAGATTCCGATATTTTACTATCTGTATATTATGTTCCATAGTTTTAGACATCTAAAAGTAAATTTAAAAGAAGAGATTACCTAAGCATATCTCTATCTTATTTATGTTATATAATAATGGTGTTTCCTCTAACAACATTTCTCACCCCAAAGAAAATGAAAACAATAGTTTCCGATTTGTTACTATCCCTGATAGACTTACCTGGCACTATTATCGTGTCGTTCTTCATCCAATAGTTGATGGACTTGGGATATGCCTCCGACTGGCATTCCAACGTTATGTTCTGTGTAAGGGCAGCGCCGACTAATTGATTTTGTATCCAAATCATGGGGGGAACTGTAAAACAGCAGAGAAATGCCATAGTCAGGCGTCAGAGGCGGAAATAAAAAATAACAGAGCTGATGGGGAAATATGTGGGCCGGAGTTTTGCGTCAGGTGTGGAATGTTTGAGCGATTGCACGGCAAAGTGGTTGTGTGGATGGGGGAAGAAACAAAGAATTCCCATTTATAGAGAAATTCCGTTCGTTATCGTTATTGTTTTTCTAGTGCTTTATGCTACCGCTTGGCCATTCGCTGCGGTTGCCATTTATTGTTTCCAACTAATTGCTTTTTAATTTTATAGCAAAGCCACAAAAAATGCTTTGCAATCGAAATTGAAGCGATACGAACCGAACCGAATTGTGGTTGGCTAACCAAAAGAGGATATTTTTCTCCACAGCAACTTCTCTTTTGGCCCCAAGCCGGCTTAAATATGTGCCATGAACTTACCTAACAAATTGTTGAGCAATTTTAATTTTTATTTAATTAGCGAGAAGGAGCCCGGGCAAAGTGCCCTGAAAATGCTAACTAGCTGGTGGGAAAAAAGGGGTGGCACCCACTTAATTATTTGCTTTATGCTTGGCACCTAAAAGTATACAGCATTTTCCCAGCCACCCCGCAGTGGGAAAATTAAAATGCAGGGCATATTTAGCATGGAAAGATTTCGAGTGCCGCTTTGTGTGTTAGTGTGTGTGTCGCAGTCTGTGACTGTGTCTGCTGTTTGGTGTTTTCCACTGCGGTCTCGTCTGGAGCACCCTGCTTCCAGAACCCCCCCCCTTAAAAAACACCATGCGGTGACTGGGCCTGGTGCAGAACTATAAATATTTAAATATGCTAAAATTGATGGGACCGACCCGCCCCAAAATACTCATACTCACAGTGCACAATGAGCATCACACGCTTGCTGACTGTTGGCGGTATGCCATTGGAGGCGATGCAGAGATAGGCGCCCATGTTCAGCCGGTTCACTTTGGCGATGGTCAGGAAGGATCCGTTGAAGGCGACGGCTGGGGAGGATGCAGATAGTTAGATAGATAGATAGAACTGGATGGAGTGCGATTAATATCGAGAGGAGCCGATTGGCACATCCGCATATATCTCGGCAATTGCTTTTCCCTGCCATATTCCCACATTCAACTTGAATGTCGGAATGTCCTTGCTTACACCCCAGGGAATCACCCCCCACCCCCAGCCCGAGGAAAATCTACATACTCTATACACGAACAAACACACATGGCAGCTAATCATCGCGTTCTCATTGCTTATGCAAGCTGGGAAATCTCGGAGCACTACGAGAAAATGCTGTCTTCAGGGGAATTTAAAAATGACATTACAAATATTTAGTATGCATTAAAGACTGACTCAACAATGAGATACCCGGTTCTTCTACTCATTGCTTCTGTATTGCATTTCCGACTGCATATTTACATGTAGTTTCATATGCATATTTAGATGCTTGAATAGGAATTTGGAACTCATGTACCTACAACTTTTGTTGGTCACAGCGTTTTATGAGAAATCTAGAGAAAATGACTACCCATTCTGTAACGATCCTTAAACCATTTTTTATTTTTTTAATAATGAACCCAAATAACCTATAATTACTAACGTATATTTACTAAATGTTACAGTTAAGCGTTTAAAAAAATAAAAATGCATGAATCTTAAGTGAAACATGGATGGCTATTCTTTATTGATGTTTTTACAAAATAGTTATATTTAGTCACAGTTTGAATGAAATGGAAAGCTTAAGTTATCGGTTTTAATATCTAAAATTTATTAAGGCACTTTTTTATCTTTAATCAAGTAACCTAACATGTTTTAAAATTCTTTCCGTCAGTGCATGTCTTTCATTTTGGCAGGATTCGGCTGAAGCGAAATCCTTCTGACAGCCAAGCTGAAGAGTTCCTATTGCACATATGTAGAGTTCGACATGTTTGCTAGTTTTGCCACCCTGCCTTCTCTCCTTTAATTTCACCCATCTTGTTTGCCATAAATCTTTGATAGTTGGCAATAAATTTCTGAACCCAATATCTGCTGGTCAAAATAAAACCTCAAACCGATTTTATCATACTTTAATTACAAGTCGCTCTGCAACTATTAAGGGCAACCCATTCTTCGCACAAGTGCGAAACAATCAAACCGTTTTACTTTCATCAACCTCAATAGAGCAAATTAAGGAGCTCAGATTTGTTGCTATTTGAGCAGGTGCCGAACCCCCTTATACACAATAGCATACATGGGTTAATTACCTCGGCGGGGAGAGTTACTTTAAAATGTTTTGTAATGAAATTTAATACTGCAGAAGCACGCGACCCAAAACTCACCCTCGGCCCCATTTGGCAGGGGTATCAGTTCGCCACCTTCGCGTCGCCAGGTTATCGTCGGAGTTGGCGATCCCGTCGCGGCGCACTTGAGGGTTACGTTGGAGCCCTCACGTATTACCATATCGGTGCTGGTCGGATAGTCCAGAATGTCGGGGGGAACTGTGGGTGTAATATGTGTGTGCGGAGCCCCAAAACACGTACGCCCACGTAAGCGGAGATACAAAGTTTTAAAGCGGCATATTATTCATACGCAGCGTGGGACGCAGACCGAATTGTTTGGAGATTCAGACAGTTTGCAGGAGTTTCAGTTTCAGTTCCAGTTAGTTGGCGGTATTCAAGTTGTTAGCATGAAAGTGAGAAATGCAATAATCATTGGGTTATTTCAGGTGATAGTGGGGAATATTTTAAAAATGTTGATTTTGTTCAAGTTGTTAGAGTGAAAGTGAGAAATGCAACAATCATTGAGTTATTTTAGATGATAGTGGGGAATATTTTAAAAATTTTAATATTAGCATGAAAGTGAGAAATGCAATAATCATTGGGTTATTTCTAATAGTAGTGAGGAATATTTTAAAAATTTTGATTTTGTTCAAGTTGTTAGCATGAAAGTGTGAAATGCAATAATCATTGGGTTATTTCAGATGATAATAGAGAATATTTTAAAAATTTTGATGTTAGCATGTAAGTTAGAAATGCAAAAATCATTGGGATATTTCAGATAATAGTGGGGATTATTCTAAAAAATTTCATTTTGTTCAAGTTGTTAGCATGAAAGTGAGAAATGCAATAATCATTGGGTTATTTCAAAGGATAGTTGGGTGTATTTAATATATTTTGACGATTCCATAATTAAATAAAATGTTTCATTTCTGTTTTACGCTTGACAGACCAAGAGGTAGAACGACAATTTCGGCATGCCATAGAAAACTGAAGGGCTTTACGTCTGTATGCACCTTTTGAGGTGCATTGCAATTAATTATAATTTTACGCTCGACTATTTTCCACTTGCCGAAAAAAAGAAATATGCGAGAGATAAAGTGGCAGAAAATTAAAAAGGGACACAGCCAGATGATGGAAAAATATAAATTAAATTCTTTTTCACTTAGATTTACCACTAGCGCAGATCATATCCAAAGAAATTCTACCCATATTACATTATTTTCGCCACAATCCAGTTATTTTTGCCTGCACCTTTTCCCTAACAGCACTTGATTTCTCTTTTTATGTCCTGTGCTTTTTTCGCATTTTACAGGAAAGCACCCCAAAGGCCAAGTTATGACTCACACACAATGTGACTTCAAAGCCTTCATGCCAACAATGATGTGCATGTTTTACAAAATGTACTTTGACTTTTCACCCGGCCCACACACACAGCCGCACACGTCATGTCCTACAAATTGAATGTAGGCTCCGCTCCAGCTGCTTTTCCCCGTGTTGTTGACTTTTCCCCTAATAGCCAGGCTACATAGTAGCTCTACTCATGTCACAAAATCCTAAAGCGGCTATATCGGTGGGCGGTGGGGCTGGCAATTTCTTTTCTTCGTCGCCATTATTGTGCGTTGATAAGTTATGAAATCAGGTGAAGTGATGTGTGATTAAATTGACGTTACAGAAATTAATTTCAATTGGATTGAGATGACGGCAAGTGGCAGATAAGAGTTCGATTGATTTGGGGATTATCGATAGAAGCCTAAAGATCGAACGCTTTACTATTCAATTTGAAAATCTTCCCCAAAAGCTGGCTTAGTATATTTTCGGTCACTGCATAAAAGTGCAAAAAATCCAGTCGCATTTGGAAGTATCACCAATCAGCAATTTAATCGGTTTCTCCCCATTTTTAAGCTCTTTTCAAACTCCTCTATTTCTGCAGCCCAAGTGCAACTCGTCGGAAAGTTGCAGTTAGTCAGCCCAAGCCCATTTAACCATAGGCAAAACGCCAGTGAGGGAACATATTGCTTTATATAAATTATTCAATGCCTGGCTGGCTTCCATACATACGGTCGAAAAAAACAAACAATCATCGCCAAAAACAACAAACTAGCCGACAAACAAGGCAAAACAAGTCTAGAAAAGTTCAGCGCCGAAAATGTGAGAAAAATACGGGAAATTTGTACAAAACTTGCTTTTCTAACCATATTTTTCCGACGCTCGTTTCTTTTTCCATTATGCATTTTAGTGAGATTTTTTTGAAAGAGGATTATTTCGGTAGGCAGCCAACACTAGCTGCCGAATAGCCGTGGCTTAATTCCAATATAAATAAATTGTGTTATCGAAGTGAGGTAAAAAAGGAGTTTTGAATTCTTATAAAGAATAAATCGAATGGATGTAAAAAAGAAGTATAGAACTTTGTATCAGACGATTTATTTAGTATTAAAGTATATTTTTAAAGTTCAATTTTAGTTTTATGATGGACAAAAACACTGGTTTACTAACTAAAATTTAGAAAATGATCCAAGAAGGATAATGGTAGTTTCTGGTAGAGTTGTACCCCTAGATCACAAAAAAAGAAGTCCAAACTATTTTTTTTGGACAAATTATTTTTTAAAAACATTTGCTTTGATAACTGTAAGTTTTTAATAAATTCTTGAGTTGCGTTTAACCAATTAAGGTAATTTTTTTATCATTTTACAACTATAATGTCACTTTTTAATTATGCCGAATAAAAAAAGGCTACATTTAGTATATTGTGAGCTACAACTTGGCAAATACGGAATTTGTTAAAATCTCTTGGTTTAAAAATCTGTTAAGCATTGTTGCAATTAGTTCGCGGGGCACTCAAAATGGAATTACTTATTAGAAGTAATTAATAATGCAATGGTTTTACAAATACATTTAGGCCTATAGATTTTTTAAGCCGCTTAAGGTACACATAATTCAATTACTAGCTTATATTTTAGTTCCGATTGAAATATTCTGATTTATGAATCATTTATTAATGGATGATAATAGCTCTTACCTCTTTTAGATAAGGTCACTACTTATTCACCTGCTATCTATTTTTCCGACCTTTGCTAACCAGACCTTATAAACTTGCCCTTTTCCATTTCCCGGTGGCTGGCTTATAAGTTCTGATCACTTTCACGCCGCCGTTTATTTGCTTATTTCGCGGTGTGGAAAACTACTACTGCGATGACAACAATAATAGTTGGATGCCATTGAGTGGGCTGAATGGGTGATGGGTTGGTTGTGGGTGAAAGTGGATGTGGCAGTGAATGTGCGGCTGGGTGGAGCAGTGGGAACGGGCTGAAAATCGAGCACTTTGTCAGTGGCAGCTGGAAAATCCGCGCTGATTTAAAGCGGCTTGCCATTTTGCTTATGGACTTAGTGCGGTTGTGTGTAAATTATTTTGCTGGCAAGCCGCTGTTGTGCTCAGTGTATCGGGATAAGGACGACTGGGACTGCAGACTGCTGGGGTCCTTAATGAATTTCAACATCAATGAAAACACAATCAACCAGAGTGGTTACTTATGCGGATGGTGCGGGCGGTGGTGCAAACCGGAAACGAGACACAAAAACCCCAGCTCCGAAATGGGGCGGCATATACATTTTAAATTCGCCTACAGGGTGGATTTCCCAGCTCTGAGGTTTTTCGGTGCCGCTCCAACGTCTACGCCGTCTGAATAATTAACGCCAGGACATGGACGACCTGGACATGGACAAGGATGCGGATGTGGATGTGGATGTGGATGGGACAGGTGCACGTAGCATGTAAATTGTTTCATTACCTTTCGCTCTCCGCTGTTTGCGGCCCCCAACTAATGTGTTGGTTAAGTGAAAACTTTTTAACGCAAAAAAAAAGAAACGAGAAAAACCTTTGGCACGGAGCTCGGCTTAAGTCGAGTGCGAGCTGCTTCATTTTGCAATTAGAACCAATCGAGAGTACTATTATAGTTGAAAGTTGCAGAACAGCGGTTCCCTAACCCAGTTTTCAATCGCCACTTGGCTGGGCAATTAGTGCAATTTGAAAAACTATCAACAGCAACTTTTTGTTGAGCGTTTCCACCCAGCCACTCTAGGCAAATTACAATTCATTTGAGCTCGCTTCAGAGTTACATATGTGCATGCCTCAATTTCGTTGCACAAACTATGTTCTATTGGGCTAACTGGAATTGGTATTGGGTGGGCTTTAAGCCTAATACTCACCGACAACGTCTAGGTAGCCAACTTGGCTCTTCATGGGATCCGTGTTTATTTGGCACATGTACCTGAAAACGATGCAAATTTTGGGTATTAGATGGTTGTAAATATTGGCCAGCAGCAGGTTGAAGAGTGTTGCAATTAGGGTAGAAGATTTTTCATATTTCAAGGAGCATCGAACATGCAACTCGATAGTGGGGATACATTACCAGCCTTTGTCGGACTCCTTTACATCACGTATACGCAAAATCCAGGCACGTTTCTCGGCGTGAGTTATGCTCATGCGATGATTTTTGGTTATGACGTGATTTTGTATCGTTAAAATGGTCTGTGTATCGACACGTAGCCACGCAATCTAGGAGTACAAAAAAAATACGTACATTTGAGTGAGAGAATCCGTTTATATTTGGGTAGATTTAGAGTTGTAAAACTAAAGCGTTCAGCGATTTCCCCCGTCCCAATGCTAATGCCCCATTGGCGTGGTCGGAGCTCATTTATAACACCTAGGGGAAAATGTCGCCAAGAAGGTGGAAAGCTTTTTGGATAATGCGCCTAACCACCGATGCAAAGTAGTGGAAATTGTGCCAGCCTTTGGGCTTATGTAAAATTAATTTCAATTTTGTTCTATATTCTTAGTACTCGGGTTGATAAAGACCTTTGCTTGGGGCGCCTTTGTCATCGGGGGTATTATGAATTATAGCTCAAAGAAACTGCAACGCGAACGACCGTGAGTTTTGTGCCAGATTCTGAGTATTCCTGATTGCATAGCTTTGAGTTTTGATTGCTATACGGTCTGGGACACTTTTAACATGGTATCAAATCTGAATCAACTGGAGGATAATAATGAGGTAGTAGTGATTTCATAATAAGCAATTCAGGGTCGAGTTCTCTTTGATCACCGGTTACTGAGGTTGTTTTTCGGCTCGTCTTCGTTTTCTGGCGATCAAACAAACTCGACTTAAAACCCAACTTACTCGACGGGGCACTCAAGCTATAAGGTAGAGAAATTGTTGTCTTCCTTTCTATTCAGACATCAATTTCACTAGCTTTCAATTTGCCTGCCCCCATGCATCAGTGATAGTGATAACATAGTTGGACATAACAATTCAGTACAAAGGACTCTAGTAACTTGGCTTGATATTATCAAAACGGACTGACAAAAAGGGATAATATACCATTTGCTATTTTAGTTTCGGCAATTCATTGGGATTTATTCTTCGTTTTGTTTACCTTTTAATGTGTCACGAAATCAAAGTAACGCCCATGGGCTCCGGAACGTGCCTAACAAAAGGGTCAGTTCAACCCAAACAAACGACACGCAAAGGTGGAAAACTAGGCCCCAAAACTTTGCCACGTTTCAGCCGATGAAGTGCAAATGGTTTCAACTGACAGCGCACACTGTGACCCGAAAATCCTATTTTATGTCATATACTTCCAAATAAAACTATAAACTTTACAAATCTAATATATTAGCATTATGAGCATTTCATATCATAGATTTTCAGAACAGATTTTTTTACTTTTTAAATACAACTATGCTAAAAATAAACAGTTCCGTGTTTTTCCGCAGTGAGGAACAGTGTGAATCGAAGAAGAACTTAGCTTTTGTTCAAAACTTACCTTGTAAGTCTGCAAATTATCGACTACGCACTGGAGTATAGCCTCCCGACTCACGGGAACCGTCACGTTCTGCAAGAGCTCTCCGAACTTCGGAAGATCTGCAAGAGAGGAGGGAATACTAAGTACTGACTTGTTCTATATCTAATCTAAAACAAGGTACATATCAGATTGTTTCCTATATTCGAGGGTTGAAACATCTGTATCTACCTTTGTTTCGAATGGACATGAGAGCAACTGCTGAATAGTAAAAAACATGCTCTAGTGGCTACAAACTAATAAAACCGAATGTCAAACTTGTCTTAGAATAGGGGAGCTTAACTTATGTGTGCCATTTTTAAGTTAAGAGCCCTTTTTCTAAGATAATCCGACTATTAAAACAACGAATATTGTATATAATCTTGAAATAATAATTATTATAAGATGGATTAAACAGATTTAGGCGAGTTTTGTGGAACTTGGGTAATAAGAATGTTTGTTCTTAGTGGTGAGTACCTAGCACCCACTGTTTACTTTCCGTATAAAATGCAAATTATACATAGGCTTCTAAAATTTAATGGAAATTAATGAATCCCGCCTTTAATTTGATTCAATTGGAGATCCCTGACTTGGATCAGATACCAGTATCAGTGGAGACCATTCTGTCGTGTTTAGCATAACCCACGTCAACATCAACATCAACAATCGTGGCCTAGACTGGCCTGTCAGCCAGTTCTCAACCAGTCAATCAAAGTCCCAGAGTCCCAGCACCCACCCACCCATCCAACCACCCACCCAAACACACCCACCCACACCCACATTCACGCGATTGCTCAGCGAAGCGTTGGAAAAGCGCGTTGACTTTAAAGGCGCGCCCGCAAGTATGCAACAGATTTGTGGTCGTCCTGCTGGCGGAGCGGAAAAGGGGAAAAGCCGAGCGAGGGGCGGCTTAAAACTTAGCCGCCTCACGCCGCCGCTTTATGTTTGTGTTTGCTCTTGTTTGTCGTCGACATGCTCAGAAACCTCAACCAAGTTTTCGCTTCGCATACGCTCTCGAGTAAAATAATAAAATAAAATAAAAACACATTCAAGGATGGTGGGGAAAAACAAGTTGAACCCAGCCAAAAGGAGGCTTTTTCTCATATGCGGGGCACGCATCGGTTAAGGCAAATCAACACATAACAATCTTGTACTTAAAATGCGTAAACAAGGCGATAAGCAAGGGTGATGGCCAAGAAAGTAGCGGATGGGGTGGTGGCGAATTTTTTGATGTTTATTGATGCGGCCGTAAATCTCAATTGCGGCGGGGAAAATGCTCAACTTTCTGCTTGTCGCTTGTGTGTGTCCCCATTCTGCCGTTTATTGTCGCCTAATCTCTTCCTAAACATCACGTTTCGAGTTGTGAAGGATACCCTTACACAAGTTGGGTAATGACCGGTTAGGAGGCGTTATAATTCCGGACAGCAGTTTCATGGGGAATTTAATATGTGTACATATAAAGCAGGTGTTCAAGGATGCGTAAGCAACACTTATATGGTAAGGACCATCAAGAAATATATCATCGTTAACAACGGGCTGTTTAGGACGGGCCTGTTTTGTCCCAGTTTTTTCACAATCTACACGATGCTTAGGCTAACATCTTTTAAAAAAAATTTTTTAAGATTTTTGAAACAACTAAGATCTTTCTATTAAGAAAAATATGCTTTTACGTCCATTTGAATTAATTTATTTTTAAAAAATGTATTTCTTAATAAAATTTATTCTTATAGAATATTTAAAAAGGGTTCTAACATTTTTAATTATATACAGTATCCACTACAAACCACCTTTTTTGAAATGTGATCGGGTACAAGATTTATACTAATATTTGTAATAATATACAGTACCCACTGCAGACCACATTTTTTCAAAAATGTTCGGGTACAAGATTTAATATAAAGTTTTATTATTAAAAACGTTCTCTCTAAGACCTGTTTATGCTTTAAAGAAAATGTTCCGGAATTTTTCTTAAAACGTGTTATACAGCTGTTGCTAATCTTACCAGCGAATTTACTGGAACATACTCTGCGTATCAAGTGTGAAAGAGCATTTCCAGGCTTTCATTTGGTATCTCTTGCGCGCCCCACTTGATAACAATAATGGAACCGAATCCTTAGTAGCCCCCACTAATAAGCTCGATTACACAGGCTCCGATTCGATTCGTCAAAGCCGAACAGTTGGGTCCTGGCAAACTGTTCTGTCATCGTCTGCCGCCTTTTGCCAACTCATTTGATTTGCCTCCGCTTATTGATACATACGTATACGATCCACACAATAACACACAATAAGGATATGCCTGCGTGAGTGGGGTCCTTTATGACACACTTTCTTCGGGGCGGTCGTGTGTGAATATGGGAAATTTGTTACATATTTTGCGCTTCGTCTTCGGGATTGAAAGTGTGATTGTTTAGTGGATTTATGGGCATATGAAATTAGGATTTAATGGGCATTTGCTTTGTATCTGAAGTGGATAAATGCCGTGGAAAGCCCTGGGATCCCATGACACTGGGTGCTTAGCATAATGTTTATGATGTAAGGAAAGAAATTGCAAATCGCCGCTTAGAGCCTGTTCCTTGGAAGCTTAGGGCCAAGAAAGAAAACAGCTAAAGGGATGTTTCTAACTCAACTCAAAATGTTCGCTACCTTTCTATTCGCTGGGGAGAAGTTTAAGTGCCTAGAACAGTTGCAATTGGAAATTCAGCAAAAATTCACATCTCATTTCTAAACAAGACTGCCATTTGATATTATAAACTACTTTGGCTTAGTTGCCAGTGCCTAATGGACCACTTTCTCAAGCTCACTAGGCACAATTTCCCACTTTCCTTCCGCTGCTTAAAGCCAACTTTATTAAGTCAAGTCGACTTGACTGGCATTTCAACTTAATAAGCGCAACGGCAACATCCAGAGGCAGCAACAACAAGTAAATGGCGCTATTTAAATGCTAAACAACTCTATTAAGTTGCACGACACACTAACACACTCGCACGAGATGTGCTCGAGATATACGCACACATTCGCATGCAGGCCGCCTTACTTTCTCCCATATCCCATATCCCACATACATGCATATACATATTTATATATATATAGTATTCCCCATATCCATGCCAAGGGCAAGCTTGACATTTGTCCGCCGTCTTCTCGGCAGAGAAAACTGAACCTCAGCACGTTTCAAATACAATTTACAATAAATAAAATTTAAAAGCGAGCAAAAAGACTGCTACAAGAGCAAGGCAACTCGTATTCAGAGACACTCGAGGGATGGGGAAAAGCTGGGAAAGCCGGGAAAGCGCGGGGAAAAGCAACTGACTTAATGGCGCCGTTTCGAGGGGGACAGGGGAAGGAGAAAAGTGGAGGGGATTCTGCTGGATTCTGACAAGAACTGAGCACGTGACGACACTGGGGATAAGTTTAAGTGATATAAAAACGGCACGGCTGCAAACTCGGGTGAATGTCACCGTCGGGCTTACAATTAATTACACTTAATATTCATAATTAGGGAATCAATCAGCAGGTGCTTAAAAATTAGGTTATTTTAATTTTAATTGTGTGTTAAAGGCTCTCGGGTTTGGGTATTCACCTCCTAAACTAATCCGAAAAATTTGAGACCTAATTTTTATTCCATAAGTGCATGCGGAAAATATATAAACACTTTTTTGTTATACTCGTATATATGTTGTATCATTAACTATTCATTTAGCGAGGAATAAATTCAGGAATTCAAATTATTCAAAATACATTTTCACATTTTTATTATACATTTTTTGTATCATTAATTTTTAAAAAGCTGGGATATTTGTGTGTAATAAATTCATTAAAGTCACCTAGCTTAATATTTAAACCGCACAACAACATCCATAAAAAGCTACAAAAAAAACTTTTTTGGAAAAAATTATTAGATTATAAATAATATGATGTAAATGTTTACAAAGAGTAAATCTAAAATTACTATTTAAAAACCAAATTCGATAATAAGTGAATAATTAATTTGTGCAATATTAGATTTGGGAACTTTAAAATGGCGGCACAAAATAAATTTGTTTATATAAGTTGAATTGTCACAATGCCAAATCACAAAAACTCTTAATAATTGATTAGTGTCAACCTTGAAATCATGCAATGGCAACAGTCCAGAAAATACATAATGCAATATCTTAAATTAGGTATGGAACTTTATAGTACTGTAGTATAGTGTGCATGGGATGGAAAACCCATCTAAAGACCCCTTTCCTCGCCATGTGTATGGAAATTCAAGTCGTGTGACATGGGCAATCGGTGAAAGGGGATGGGGATGAGCTGAAATTGCAACTGACTCACCTTTCTCGGGAATCGCATTGACGACCGTATCCTCGCGTATGTCCTCAAGTAGCTCATCCTTATTTTGCATTTCCGCTGCGAGATTTCATTGCGAGTGCCATCGAGCCATGAAAATTGTTGAGAGTTGAGTTTATCCAGTGCCAGGGAGATGGAGATGGAACGAAGAGACGGAGAGATAGAGTGTACATTTAGAGAGGTAGTTAATATTGGCTTGGTTATCCTTAGTGTAAATTCAATTTGCGGTGAGGAGTGTGTACGGAATATAAACAGATACCCCGGCTCGTCTGCACTCCCTTGCAATTGGCAAGCTAAAAAACCCCAAAAACCGCACCCAACACGCCCAGAGAATGCCAAGGGTTAAGGGGTGGTAAACTTCTCGTTTCGTGAACTTTTCCAATATTTTAAGGTCGACTTTTCAGCGCCTTTCTTTGCAGACGCTCAGCTTGTAATTTTCACAGCCACAAAATGAAGTTGCAATTTGACTTTTGTGCAGCTGCATCAGTGGCGCAGCCGAAATCGATTGAGGGGGGGGGTTCGCAATGGGGATGGGGGTTCGATTCCCCCGGGTAACAGGTAAAATGCATTTCCCGGCACGCGTCATAAAATATTTAGCAAATGCCAGCAAATGGGTAAATAGATTTACGTTTATGAGGTCGCGCTTCGAATGTGGAAACATGAACCGCAGGGCAGAATGCCTTGGGGAAATTTGGCCACTGTAAATAGAAATCGGATAAGTTAATTAACAAGCCAATGTATTTACAAAATTTACGAAAATTTAAATGAAATATAAACTTTACTGAAATAACCAGTGTCACCTGAGGCTGAAATTTACTGAAGAGCTTTCTGTTCGCAACAGAATTGAGTCGTTTTGGCAAAGGAAAATGATATTTTCCCAAGTTGCCGACTATTATGTTATTGATTTCCATTCCCATTCGGCCCAGCACCTTGGCACACATACTTTTGTATCGTATTTTCCGGTTACTTCGCCAGCGCCATAAAATAATGTCATCTATAACCAGGGTAGACCTTGAACGCGGGTCTCCGTGCGTGCAGACAGACGAGTCAATAGCGCAAATGGATTCCCATTCGCCAGGGATGTGGCAAGGGGAACCAAGCCGAATTGAATGCCAGGGCACAGACGTTGAATTTTCAATTAATTTTCGTGTTGCGACTTCTCGAGTCGCAACCGTTTGCATTTTAATAAACGTATAGCACATGCTAACTGGGCGGGAGGCAACTGTTTTCTAGTATTTCCAGCATTTCCCTTATTTTCCGACTTTTCCCACATCTGTCGCAGCTGGCTGGCAATGCAAATACATTTTGTGGTTGCCGCAAACGCACAAGACTATGCAATAAATTCGATTTCTTGTACGTCTATACGAGAAATTGTTGGAAATTCGGTGGGAAACAAGGACTTTAGAGGGGGAGCAAGCAAAAATCAACTGCTGGACTGCCTGCTGCTGCTTGTAATATTTTGTGTTGCATACTTGCCGGCACCCGTCATTTCCCATTTCTATATCTCCAGAACCGAGCATGCCAGTGAGTTCCTCACTCCTTGTGGCTTTCGGTCGATGTGCATACAAGGAAAACGCATCGAGCGGGGCAACAAATGTTTCTAGGGAACTGCTACGTGCCTCCGCCTGAGACAGCGCACGGAAAAGCCCGAAATACGAAAGAAAGTGCTCCGAAAGTTGCACAAAAAGTTCCCTATTCTGGTCTGCATTTGTTGCTCTTTTTGTGCCCAGTATGACGTGATTTGCAGGCAATACGACGTGACCGTGAAAGATTCACAGAGCGAGACTTAATGAAGGACGGGTATGGGTGAGTCTGGGATTTTGGGGATTGTGTTGCCAGCAACTCTGTAGCGATTTTGACTGTGAAGCAGGGGGGCAATAGAACGTAGGAAGCTTTGATAAGGAATCGAGGTAAGGCGAAAAATATTGTCTGTCATTTTCAGTTAGGGCCTGAAGCCCAGCAACTATCTTGGTAGCTTAGGTTCATATATATAAACCTTCCTTTTTATGGCTGTGGTAAATGATTAATAGTTTTGATGTTTAACACTCTATCTTCGCGTATAGCGAAAGACATTTCTTTATTTGGGCTATCGATAGCTGCGCGATGCTGTTACAAGTTAATTTTGATATTCTCTTAATAAATCACAGAAATAACAAAGCTTTTATAACTGCTAACCTCTTATCTTTAAGTGCTTAACATTTTCCTCAATAATTACTTAACAAGGTTATACAAATCAATACAATACCTCTGAATTACCGAAATGAATTAAATATTAGAGACCCTAAAAGCTTCCATTTCCCTTAAGCTGCGCAAATAAGATGCCCAAAAATAAGTAAATATTATTCCCCCCATTTAAATCCCATATTTTACCTACTCAAAATCTTAAAGCGGCCCCCAATTCATGTCCACTTAGCTGCACACCTCCAGGCATCTCCCATTTTCCTGCTGTCTAACCTCAAAACTTCATTAGCCAAAAAGCACGCGCCGCCAAATTGAAACGACAGAAACAACAAACGCAAAAATATCTTGAAATAAAAAAAAAAAAACGAGGCGAAATAAAAAGATGGCTAGGGAAGAGTGCGTTGAGCGCTATAAATTGCACGGCGGCAGAGAATAAATGTAAAGTAAATGGCGCTAATTCAAAGTAGATTTATTTATTATGCCATTTTTGCCGCGGCCCAGCGCCAAGAAATATGCCTTAAATTTTCCCATCCGAACTTTGTCGCTGGCTGACTGGGCGCGGAAAAAGGGGAGGGGCGGAACCGGAAGAGGAACACGCAGTTACAGGAAACAGGGACAGCCCAAAACACGGCGAAGGCGTAGCCAAAACAGAACTGAAAAAAACAAGGGCAAACAAATGAAAATATATATTTTGCCAGAGCGCCGAAAATTATGCTACAAAAACGCGGACGAAGCTTTGGGCCTTTTTATGTTTTAATACCCATTATTCGTAGAGTAACGGCATGCTGAGACTGTTGCCTATAACCTGCCTAGCACCCACATTTTGTAATATTTTGTAAAAATGTTAATAGGATTTTGTTCTGATTATCAATACCCATCTACATGTCAAGAATTGTAAAAGTCGGACCATTAATTAAAAAGTTATAAGCAAACAAAGTGTGAAATCTTTAAAACAGCTGGTTGACTGCATGCATATCTCCATCTCCCTCGCACTCCATTTAGCTGAGTAACGGGTATCTAATAGTCGATACCCTTGACTATGGAGTTCTTTGTTGTAACAGGCAAATCTCAATATATGCTCCCATTTTATTTGCGGCGGAAGGGAACCTTCGTCGACGTCTGAGAAGCTGAGCACCTGCTGCCAAAGACAGCCGCTGTTGATTTTCCTAACGCACTTAAGCCAATTCTCTTTCACTGTCTGCCGCCGGCGGACCAGATGATTTATTGGCCTGCCAGACAGGAACCGGATTATCATTTTGGGAGGTGTCAACAACTGCCCCGAAATTTTGCGCAAATTTGTCTATGATTCCCCAAGGATTCCCAAGTGTTTGCCTTGGCCCGGCTAATGATTCCAATTAGCCGAGTTTACACAGTAAGCGTGGAGGGAGGAGGACTCGAGACGACGGACCCCCAAATCCAGATGGGTCTTATCTGGCAACACCTTCACGGCCCATTCATCAATCTCCCGCTGGCCAAGTTTCTAAGCCAACTTTGGCAGCGCATCAGTTTGGAGGACGTGGCCAAAGATGTGGCATCCTCGAAAGCGAGAAACCTGATCTCACTTTGTTGCAACTTTCTTGCATTTTCCCACGGCCCACAAAGGGATGAAGTTCTGAGAAAAGAGAATACTGTGCTTTATATTCTGGCTGGCGATTTCAGCGTGGGAAACAAAAACTTTTGACTAATTAAGCTGAGGGGCATTTCTGATGACTGTCGAGATAAGTACAAAACAAGGAAGAACGCTATAGTCGAGTACCTCGACTATCAGATACCCGTTACTCAGCTAAATGGAGATATGCAAGCAGCAAAGCGAGATTAAAATGCGCCACCTACCGGCGGTATACAGATTTAAGCGTTATGGGCGTTAGAGTGGGCGTGGCAAATTTTTTGGATCAATCGATAGATATTGACGAGACCAATACATTTCAGTTAAAATTTTTTATCTAGCATGAAAATTGTGGGCGTCACAGGTTTTTGCGGTTTGTGGGCGTTAAAGTGGGCGTGGCAAACTTTTTTTTGAGTCAATCGATAGGTAATGACAAGACGAATACATTTCAGTTAAAATTTTTTATCTAGCATAAAAATTGTGGGCGTCACAGGTTTTCGCGGTTTGTGGGCGTTAAAGTGGGCGTGGCAAACTTTTTTTAGGTCAATCGATAGGTATTGATGAGAACATTACATTTCAGTTAAAATTTTTATTCTAGCATCAAAACTGTAGGAGCCACAGTTTTGGGCGGTTTGTGGGCGTTAGAGTGGGCGTGGCACTCTACTGAAACAAACTTGCGCTGCGCAGGAATCTCAGGAATCTGCGTGCCTAATCCCAGTATTGTAACTCTCATAGTTTCCGAGATCTCAGCGTTCATACGGACAGACGGACAGACGGACAGACGGACAGACGGACAGACGGACAGACGGACAGACGGACAGACGGACAGACGGACAGACGGACATGGCTAGATCGACTCGGCTAGTGATCCTGATCAAGAATATATATACTTTATGGGGTCGGAAACGCTTCCTTCTGCCTGTTACATACTTTCCGACGAATCTAGTATACCCTTTTACTCTACGAGTAACGGGTATAACTAGGGAGTCCGTTGGGAAAATTAAATTTGACTGAGCCGTCGAAAAAAAGCAGGTACAGAGAAGCCAACAACAAAGGCATCTTCAAACGGGCAGCGGAAATAAAAATTGAAGCTTAAACAAGGAAACGCCAGGGGGCGCCAACCGAAAAAAGCGCAACAGCAAATGGCAAAGAAAAACAACCAGCATAAAACACAAATTACAAGAACTAAGGCAAATAAAGGACTACACACACACATAGCCTCAAAGGCCAACAGTTCCCGTGATTGTTCACCACCCCATTTTGATTACCGCTCCACTCGGCAGCTCATACGCCTGGCTGCAGTCCTGGATGTCCTGCGAGTCCTGTGAGTCCTGGCAGCGCGAAAAACTACTGCATACTTTTTAGTTGCAGCCAGAAAGCGTGTGAAAAAACCAACACGCACACACGTACAGGAATAGACAACTGGAAAATGGCTGCGAATAAAGGGGAATTGACATAGAAGGCACAATGCGCGAAGGGCGACAAATTTTTGCAGTCCGTGGGAATTGTTGAAAAATTGTCAAACAATTGCTGGCACATCAGCGGCAATTTTAGTTGAAAACAAGGAAGAACGCTATAGTCGAGTACCTCGACTATCAGATACCCGTTACTCAAAGGGAAATGGAGATATGCAAGCAGCAAAGCGAGATTAAAATGCGCCACCTACCGGCGGTAGACAGATTTAAGCGTTATGGGCGTTAGAGTGGGCGTGGAAAATTTATTTTTGGATCAATCGATAGGTATTGACGACACCAATACTTTTCAGTTAAAATTTCTTATCTAGCATGCAAATTGTGGGCGTCACAGGTTTTCGCGGTTTGTGGGCGTTTTAGTGGGCGTGGCAAACTTTTTTTTAGGTCAATCGATAGGTATTGTTGAGAACAATACATTTCAGTTAAAATTTTTTATCTAGCATCAAAACTGTAGGAGTTACTGTTTTGGGCGGTTTGTGGGCGTTAGAGTGGGCGTGGCAGTCTACTGAAACAAACTTGCGCTGCGTAAGAAGCTCAGGAATCTGTACGCCAAATCTCAATAGCCTAGCTCTCATAGTTTCCGAGATCTCAGCGTTCATCCGGACAGACAGACGGACAGACGGACAGACGGACAGACGGACAGACGGACATGGCTAGATCGACTCGGCTAGTGATCCTGATCAAGAATATATATACTTTATGGGGTCGGAAACGCTTCCTTCTGCCTGTTACATACTTTCCGACGAATCTAGTATACCCTTTTACTCTACGAGTAACGGGTATAACAACGAGGAGTGCCTCGAGTATCAGATACCCGTTACTCTGTTAACTAATTTCAAAATAGATATGCCTTTATGGATGATTTCCCAAGTTTTTGGCAGAAGCTGTGTAGGGAAAATTCAAAATTAATAGTTAATTAACTTCTGAAACAGTTGACTTAAAAATCGTTGAACGGTCTTAAAATTTTTAAATATACAGCATTTTTCTCTACACCTTTGTTTCTTATAAGTTTTAATATAATAATTAGTATAAAAGTCATTAAATGAATTTTCATGTATAGAGGAAAGTGATTCGGATAGATCACAAAAAAAATTAAATTTAACCAAAATGGAACTTGGCCCAAATATCAAAAGCTTATTGTAGTTTATTGACATCAAACAAATAAAAGAAAACATTTCAGTTAAGCAACCAGACATATGATAGTTATCACTTTAACTTTCGCTTAACTTTCTTCTCAGAAGAAAAAGGAATACAAAACTTAACTATGAAACGACGAAGTGTATATACCCTTGCAGTAAAAAGAAAACGTTTCCGAATGTTTAATATGCCATATATTAATGACAGACATCTGAGAGGTTTTTATACCCGTTACTCGTAGAGTAAAAGGGTATACTAGATTCGTCGGAAAGTATGTAACAGGCAGAAGGAAGCGTTTCCGACCCCATAAAGTATATATATTCTTGATCAGGATCACTAGCCGAGTCGATCTAGCCATGTCCGTCTGTCCGTCTGTCCGTCTGTCCGTCTGTCTGTCCGGATGAACGCTGAGATCTCGGAAACTATGGGAGCTAGGCTATTGAGATTTGGCGTGCAGATTCCTGAGCTTCTTACGCAGCGCAAGTTTGTTTCAGTACAGTGCCACGCCCACTCTAACGCCCACAATCCGCCCAAAACTGTGGCTCCTACAGTTTTGATGCTAGACTAAAAATTTTAACTGAAATGTAATGTTCTTATCAATACCTATCGATTGACCCAAAAAAAGTTTGCCACGCCCACCCTAACGCCCATAAACCGCCCACAAACTTCAAAAAATCGTAATTATGAACGTGGATATCTCGGAAACTATCAAAGATAGAGAATTGGGATTTCAGATTTAGATTCCGTAGCCTTATACGCAGCGCAAGTTTGTTACGCGAATATGCCACGCCCACTCTAACGCCCACAAACCGCGAAAACCTGTGATGCCCACAATTTTTATGCTGAATAAAAAATTTTAACTGAAATGTATTGGTCTCGTCAATACCTATCGATTGGTCCAAAAAAAATTTTCCACGCCCACTCTAACGCCCAAAACGCTTAAATCTGTTTACCGCCGGTAGGTGGCGCATTTTAATCTCGCTTTGCTACTTGCATATCTCTATTTAGCTGAGTAACGGGTATCTGATAGTCGAGGTACTCGACTATAGCGTTCTTCCTTGTTAAACTTGATAATACCATAAAAAACAAGGAAGAACGCTATAGTCGAGTACCTCGACTATCAGATACCCGTTACTCAAAGGGAAATGGAGATATGCAAGCAGCAAAGCGAGATTAAAATGCGCCACCTACCGGCGGTAGACAGATTTAAGCGTTAAGGGCGTTAGAGTGGGCGTGGAAAATTTATTTTTGGATCAATCGATAGGTATTGACGACACCAATACATTTCAGTTAAAATTTTTTATCTAGCATGCAAATTGTGGGCGTCACAGGTTTTCGCGGTTTGTGGGCGTTTAAGTGGGCGTGGCAAATTTTTTTTTAGGTCAATCGATAGGTATTGATGAGAACAATACATTTCAGTTAAAATTTTCTATCTAGCATCAAAACTGTAGGAGTTACAGTTTTGGGCGGTTTGTGGGCGTTAGTGTGGGCGTGGCAGTCTACTGAAACAAACTTGCGCTGCGTAAGAAGCTCAGGAATCTGTACGCCAAATCTCAATAGCCTAGCTCTCATAGTTTCCGAGATCTCAGCGTTCATCCGGACGGACAGACAGACGGACAGACGGACAGACGGACAGACGGTCAGACGGACAGACGGACAGACGGACAGACGGACAGACGGACAGACGGACAGACGGACATGGCTAGATCGACTTGGCTAGTGATCCTGATCAAGAATATATATACTTTATGGGGTCGGAAACGCTTCCTTCTGCCTGTTACATACTTTCCGACGAATCTAGTATACCCTTTTACTCTACGAGTAACGGGTATAATGATATATTGCAAGCTCGCTTAGTAATGTTAAAATGATTTCTACACAATATTTACACTACTCCTAAGAACAAGTCCACCAACAAAGCTCATAACAAACCCACATGCAAATCCCCGACAGCCCAAGGAAACTCACTTCGCCAAAAAACCCTTTTCGAAAAATTCATGGGTCACAGAACGGCATAGTTGGTCATCATGTCGAGTCATAAACCCAGAAACTGACGACCCAAAGTGCCATCAATCACAATGTCAATCACTTTTTGTCATAAGTAGACACTGGCACACACACATTCGCCGAGGAAGAGAATATATTTTCAGAGGTTGAACATTGTGTGCAATGTCAACGTTTGTCCACTTGTTGAGCCGTCCTGGCAGAAGGACTGCGATGGGTGGATTTGGGATGCGAAGGCGCAGGATTCGGCTTGTTGCCCACAAGCTGTAGACAAAGGAAACTTAAGTGGTCACTTGTGCGAGTGTGTGTATGTGTTGTGGGGGGTGTGTGTGGTGTGTGTGCCTGGGCTGCAGATGCCAAAAGACGAGGAGTGAGCCGGAATACGCATACGCCATGTGTGCCCCTTAATTATGCTGTGGGCTCTGGGCGGACAATGACAACTTAAACAGCCACTAAAGCTAACCAAGCACGTGCTTTTGGCCCTTTCCACCCCGCAGCGTTTATCCGTTCTTAGTGTACTAGCCCCCTGCTACCATTTTCCCTACCCCCAATATGTGCCCAATGAGCCAAGCTGTTTTTTGGGCCCGGTCAGACTGCCAGTCACATAATTCACTTGAAATGACATCCAGATAGCTTTGGCGTGGGTGCAGAGTTTAAGCCACTCAAAACTTTTTGTTAGCACTTGGCAAAGGCGTCAAAGTTGACCTTGTGACCGGCCAGCCAAAGCTTATGAAAATTGCCAGAGCCGGGTTCGATTACACTGGCCGGAGGTATTGCAGAATTTCGAGAATGATAAATCTATTTGATAAGGTTTCTGTAGATATTGTAACGAGGAAATTTATTATAGTGACACAATGAACATAATCGACGCCAATGGCACTGAAGTTCGGAGTAAATATTGTCAGTCACCATGAATAAAACCCAAAAGTGAACTAAAAACAGTACATTTACTTTAAAAAATAATCGCGATGATCATTGAATTGACCATGCAAGTTCTTAAAAATGCGCAACCCTTTAAAATAGTCAGTCAACACTCAAAAAAGGAATCGACCTGAATTTTAGAATATGAAGTCTTTGCCATTTTTCTGTTAATTTAAATATGTGAGCCCCTAAAACTACTGGTCAAATCCAGTAAAATTACTAAATAAAAGGAATTGTTTCCTAAATTAAGAGAAATAAACTTACTAAATAATAGATATTGATTTTTTAATAAAAATAGATATAAGGAAGTTGTCGTTTCCATAAATATTTAAATTTAAGGGCGAACATTTTCTTAAAGAAAATAAACATAGAAATTTCATCATTGATAAATGCCTTGATTACCAAAAAAATATAATCCTTGGACTTACTTTGTTTTTCTTATCAGTGTACCAATTGAATACTGCCAAAATAAATTTCGCTGAGACTAATATTTGTGGAGGTTCCTAAAAGCATAAGCAATATTTTTTCTAAAGAGCCAGCGATTTCCCTTTTTCCGAACCTGCTTAAAATTGATTAAATAGGGCATGACGATATGCCAGAACTTAGACTTGTAAAATCAAATTAGGTAAATCTCCAGTACTCTAATTAATTAGTTATAAGCGTATATCCCGATTGTGTGCGCTCCTTCAGACCGTGTTCCTATGATTTAATAGAGTAGTTACTTACCCAAATGGTGGGCGATATGATCGTGCTCCTCGGACTCGCCGATGATGAAGTCCTGGTGCTGGTGGTGCATCTGCTCCAGGTGGTGCAGCTCCCCCTCGTCGTCGGTCTCCTGGGCGGCGACCATGGAGGCGGATTGCAAGAGCGAGAGGGACAGGCAGATAATCGAGGCAACGGCGGTGGCAGTGGCAACAATTAGCCGTGAGGATATTTCCGGCATTTCTCGCTTCCGCTGCAGTTTCCCCGCGTTTCCACGCCGCCGCTGCTCGCGACGCGCGGCAATTGTCGCTGCATCCGCTGTCAGCGGAAATATTTTAATTTCCATTTTTTATTTGCTAACGCCGGTCCGGGCTTTTCCTCTACGCTCCGTTCTCGTCCTCGTCTTCCTACGTAATTGTGTTTTCCTCGCCGCTCTGATTGCCTTGGCACTTGCTTCTGCTGTTCTGCTAGGATCCTGGCTCTTCACTTTCGATTTTCCGTAATTATCAAATATTTATGCACATCGTGTTGCTCAGCTCTGGGCCGAGAAGTTGGAAAACATTCCCAATGCATTACTGCAGACGTTAAAGCACAAATTGTAGCCCCTGCGGATGTAGTGCACTATAAAAAAGGTAAAAAAAAGAGAAAAACAATATTCAATGTGTGTTAACCATGCACCAGATATGCTATTAATGTTTTAACGCATTTATTATACTTCGTTTTGTGCGCCAGTAATTGTTTATCATTTTATTATTAAATAATTATTCCATTATAAATGCACACACTCAGACCCTTAAACTCTGCGGGCTGCCATAGTTTTTGTCTTCATACATTATGCAGAACTGTGTGTTAGGCGAAATGTGGGTGGCAAAGCTGTTAACAGCGAACAAACTGTGCTGAAAGGTTAAAGAGTCGCGAATTGACAATTAAAACTTATACAAATACAATTATAAAATCAATATTTTGTGAGAGCATCAAAAACAAGAAAGGAAGATACACAACAGTATATTAATAGTTTATAAAGCCACAATGGCTTATTTCTTGTATCCTTTTAAATGTTTTAAATATGTATACCCCATTGCACAAGTAAACATATCTCCTTTTAATACGTATAATAAGTCAAACTAGCTAAGCTGATTAGCGGCAATACTGGTATAGACCAATATTCATTGGTTCTTTTTGCTCTGAAGAATTCGCGATCTCATTGTGTTGAAGAATAATTTTACATAAGCACAAATTGCAACAATACGTTTTTTAAATAGAAATTCCAACCGAATTTTAGAAGACGTTTCTATAACACTCTAGTTGGCAACATATATTTTAAAGTTATTATTTGATTATTAAAGAATAATAATTTATTACCTTTTACAGATCTAGCCTTTGAATAACAGTTGTTTTATCAATTGAAAATAAAATGATTTTTTTTTTATTTTTAGAAAAACCTGTTGGATTTCAGAAAATATCAATAATTTTTGGATCTTATGTACTTTTTTTTAAAGGTCTAAAAATAATATTTTTGTTTGTGGAAATCAAAAGAGTACAACAAACAGTTTTTCATTTTTTCTCTCTTTCTTTCTGTTATTGTATGATTTTTTCGAGAAAATAAGTTTAGATCCTTGGTGATTACTTAGGACATTTTTTAAATTCTTTCCCAAAATTCCTAGCCGGTCACGTATAAATCTTTTCTTTTGTTGAAATGTTAACGTCTTGACTCTCTGCTTTGCCGACCCAGGGTCGCAGGAGTCAAGGAGGCCCTTGAAAAAGCAAATGGTTTATTCAATTCAAGCCAGCCAACGAGGCGTATGGGTAACTTGACGTGCTTCATTTGCCACCACATAAGCAGAATGCAACATTTTCCAACCGCAAGTCGTTTTCGGTTACGTACATCGTACGTACTTGCCACCCTCTCTTCGGGACCTTTTCCTCCTGTCCTCTCTACTATATGTATCATTTTATAAATTTTGTATGCTGAGGCCGGAGCTTTCTTTAATTGCTGGGTGCGGCCATATTAGAGAACTCAAGCGGAGCTGCAGCCCAACTTGGGGATGGGGGGGAAAAGTCGGTTGAAAGGAGGAGACAAGACTCAACCAGGCCAATGGGGAATCTGAGGGAAACTTGAAAACAAAAGTCAAGCGCAACGCAATGGAAAGCGGCAGAAAGGCATTTAAACTTTTGGACAAGTTTAATTTCCCGTCGAGTGTGGCCCATGGTAAGTGCCAGAGATGGTTAAGGACAGATACCGAGCAGGAGTTGGGAGTGCTCTCGCTTATGGAATTGAAAGCACTTTCCATCTTTGAAGAAATTGAGTGCTGGCAATCAACTAATTGCGGTCAGATCCCTGGTCATGATTTTCCGCCCTGACGTTTTATCGATGGGTCGGAAAGGGAAAAGGGTCTGCCATTTCCGTTATTAATATTGCCGGTATCAGCTTTATTCTGCCACCGTTGATTATCCTTGTCCGCGGACCATTTGGCTGTTTTATAATCAGTTGACCAGGTGAAAATATATAACAAAACAAAATATTGCCGGGTTGAATTCTTCTATTGTTATTCTTTTGTCAGAATTTTGTCACCTTCGTGTGGCCTTTGGCCATTAATGGCATTGTTCGACGGGATTGCCTGGTTTTTTTATATTTCTACGTTCGCTGGAGAAATCATAAAGATAGCGGTCACAAAGAGCGGCGAAAAAGGGTGAAAGTATAAAGAGAACGGACTGAATGGAAGAGATAACGCGAGTGTGCTGAAAACTTGAACGAAATGTGACAAATGACGTCTTCTTTAATAAATTGGCTTAAATGGTTGACATGCTGCATAACAACCGAACCCCGCTGGGATTGCCCAGGATGGGGTTACGTTTACGTAGATGACAGGTGGCCAGTGTTTTGACTTGACATTTATGGGCGTAAGCGAGTGAAAACCAGAAAAAGATGAGGGACAAGAAAATCTAGTGATTAACTTTGAGGCTTTTTTGTAAGGGAGTTATACGTTTCAAAATATTTAGTTCTAACTAAAATTGAATGCACAAAAAAGTTTATGTCTATGTGAACTATAAGCTTCAGGAACTGAAGCATTTTGTTATTAAATCAATAAATCTTGTATATAAAATAATAACATTCAATTTATTGCATTTGTATTAAAAATCAAAAATATTTGATAAGTTTCTAGATTCAATAGGCATTTAAAGCAAAATCATTTACACAGTTTAAAATGGGTATAATACTGTATTAGAAGGTACATTGCATGAATATTTAAAAACTGAATCTTTGTATTTAAATCTTTGTATTTATTTAAAAATACTCCTTATCATAGCTTTAAAGTATCGTCAATTTTTACATTTTCTTTTTATGCTAGCTGGGCAGCATTTTTTTCGCTTGCTTGGCAGCATTTTAATGCTAACTGGTCAGCATTTGAAATAACTTCATGCAAATAATGAGTGATATTCCCCTTTAAAGAAGATTCCCAAGTGAGTGCACTCAAGCCGGGATTTAGCTTCCCATTATGTCTGGCCATTGTTCCGTTCATCGGTTCGTTATCTCTGGTAAACAGCTTAGAGACCCGGGACCCATCTGCTGCTCCCAAGGCAAATCAGCCCGACCAAGTCCGGCAATGTCATAATGATAAATAGCCTGGCCAAGAAGGACACAAAATGCCCCGGCAAACTGGGCAATCTTGGCCAAGTATAAAGTCAAGGTAACAAGGCAATTGACACCTTCTCAATGTGGGCCTGGTTGTGCCATTAGCATTTCTATTTGATGGCTGGGTGCTGTTCTACCTTCGACTATTTTCATTTCGCCTGTTGTGGGGCAGCCTTTGTTTTGGCCAGGTCTCCGCGCCGGTTCATTTTGTTTCATTCTGTTTATCGCCAGCTGTCAATCGTTAAATGACAAACAAAGAAATGCGGCCAGCAATTTGCAGCCAGCCAAATGGCGTCTATGATTTCCAACTGTCAATGACAGTTGCTAATCCACGGAATTTCTGCTTTCTCGGGCTTTTACGCTGTCTTGCTTCGGAAATGAAATAACAAATGATATCTCCCTGTGGACCCGGCATTTTTGTACCCGTTAGTCGGGGAGTGATGGGGAATATTATAATCTAATAAGCAAATGTATCTATCTGTCGCCTTATGCAAAAAAGGTATTTGAAAAAGAATAACATTATTAGTTAAGTAGACTTAGATACATTCTTGTATTTTGAGCTCTATCACCTTTAATATTATAAATAATTCAATTAAAAAATTGTTTCAAGTTTCGATGAAATTATACGAATCTCAGTCATATTTCAATGTATCAATGTATATTTGACCATCAAATATCCTTGCATCTATCTATCCATACCCAACATTTCGAAGGTAGTTTATAGTCTGGACACTCAGGAATAGAAGTTGTTCGTGCTTAATATACTTATACACCTAGCTTTTCCCTCTTTTCACTCCGCATCCATATTTTCCACTCTTCTTTCGCCTGTGCATTCTCCTCTTATCCGCATTCTTCCCCGTTTTTTATTTGACATTCTCTTTTGGAAGCGTTTTGCAACACTCGCGTGTCAAAAACTGCAGCAGAATGCCAAATAAAGAGCTTGTTTGTGTCACCTGGAATGGTGGGGGTTTTTCTTCTTGTTGGTTTCCTCCTGGAGTTCCGGAACTGTCGCTGGTAATATGCAGAAAATGGCATTAAATTAAGCTTAATCCCAACTACCATTTTTTGCCAATGAAAATATGCTCGGATTGCAGCTGAACTAGAATATTTATCTTTCTGACGCTTTCTTCGTCGAGTCATCCGTTTATGCTTAATTTCTGTCAATAAAATCAACCATTTTTAAGACCATCACTCGTATGGTGAAAGGGTATGATAAATGTGTTGAAAGGTATGTAACAGAAGAATTTGTGAACCGGATCCCTAGTCAAGTCTATCTAGTCACGTCCGATTTTCCCTGTAAACGTCGAGATCTCCAAAATTAAAAAATATATAGAGAGTTGAAATTTATAATAAATAATGCTGGCGCGGCTCTTATAATGTTAAAGTTGAAGTGCTATTAAATAATCTTTAATTTGGTTTACCCCAACTTTTTCAAACAAGCGCTTATTTAAGAACTTACTTATAACTTGAGGTTTGAAGGTTATCTGAAAAAAATGATCCTTAGGGTTTCAAAAAAACCTCTGGTTATTAAGAACATAATCTCACACAGAGATAAATATTAAAGTACATTGTTCTTGAATTGAGAACATTCGTTCTAAAAAACCGTGTGAGTACATTTTGGTATCAATGTTCTCAATATAAGAACGAAATGGTGAGAAGAGAAATGTAAAATGGATTTAATTAAGCAACTTTTTTATAAGTACTGGCTGGACTAATAGTTTAGTTGTTGAGTTATATATGGTAAATTCAACATGATTCAAACACAATTAAAACATTTTCAACTCCAAAAATTTCGTTTTACTTCTAAGAACATTTTAAACTCAGATGAAAACGTCAGAATTCTCTCTGTGTACAAATCTCCCGAGTTCGCAATCCATTACGAAATTGTGATGTAGCATCAATTCATTAAGTAAGTTTTAGTTCTCTATTGCAACATAACGTTTCGAATAACAAGTAAGCATGCACAATTTTTCAGTGCTAGAGGAGAAAATGAGTGCTTTTAACAAGCATTTAACACATTTGCTGTTTCTTGGTCCTCAGTTTAATTAGAGCCTGCGTTTACATCATTTGCAATAATTCATCTGTCCACTGAGTGCCAGATGCTATTGTGCATCGCTCGGAATAAAAATCAAATCACAGCCCCGTCCATCTTGGCTGTCAGTTGCCATGACGCCTCCTTGTTTTTCCCCGCCCTCTCTCTCCCCGGCTGGGAAATTTCTTCTTTTAATATAACAAGCCATGCGAAATGCGTATACAAAAAGATGGCAAAATGTTTGCTCCAACGCCCGCTCGCACTAACTGGCCGAAAGCATCGTGTTCCCACTGCCATGCAGCTTGTGCATTTTCCTCGTCTTGCATTTGATTAACCTACAAAATGGCGTTTGCTCGTGGGCAACAGCTCGCCGAGGGGGCGTGGTCGGTTGTTGGTGTGGTCTCTGCGCTTTTCTTAACGGGCAGCTTTAATAAAAAATGGGGGGAAGGAAAAAAAGGGGCAGTGGGCGAGCTGCAGCGGGGAGGAAAATGCATAAATGCATAAAAAATTGGCCAGCTTACAAGCCGCTTTACATATGCAATACGGTCGCCTGCTGTGAGGGTGTGTGTGTGTGTGAGTGAGTGTAAGTGTATTGACACACATACAAACAAACAATGTTGCAAGCACCCGCTCTTCCGACACGTGTTTGCTTTCCTCTACTTCCGTTTCCGGCGCAGCCATTGATGTGACTTTCCGTTATTTTAACAAATAACTAGCCGTTTTCGGAGCTCTTGAAATTCTCCAAAAGATTTAATTAATATTCCCGAAATTATTTGCCCAAAAAAGCACTATCAAAATCACCTGAGGACTAAGTACTTGCTTTTCTGATGGAAGTGCAAAAGTTCGGTGAAACATTTTTGCACCAGCCAGAAAGTATGCAGCAACCTGACAGCTTTTGTGCATCTGTGTGCGTTTGCGTGTGCGTGTGGCTGAGAGTTTGCGCTCGTTTGTGTTATGTGGGTTGGCCATGCATTTCCGGTTTTAATGATTATAACACAATCAAGTGCATATTGCCTAATTAGCGATCCCCAGCAGCCAGCGGCGTCCTGGCCGCATAAAGTGCATAAAATATTCCCCGCACTCACTGCGGGCATTTCATCCGCATGTGCATGTATTGGTGTTGGTGCTAGTGTTGGTTGACGTGCGCCAGTGTGTGTGCCCTCGCATATTTTATGTCTCTTATTGGAAGGCATTCCGCCACGAACTATACATGTATGTATGTATTTTATGGTATGCCCATAATGTACATGCTTTCACCAGCCAAAATTTCTTGTTCATGTTGTTTATCCTGCTTCCGTTTTGGGTGTGTGTGTGTGTGTGCGAAAATATTGTGTGTAATTGTGTGGTACGCTACCCGTTTTATTTGATAATTTCGCTCAAAACTCGCCACCTATTCATTAGCACTGACGAGCAGCGCTCCACGAAATTTGTAGACACAATAAAAGCCAAATGTTATTCCAATCCCTCCTTTGTAATGTTCTGACAATTGACGTGGGCGCCCATTAATTTAGTTAAAGCTCGGTTGTTGGTCGTCCTACACTTAAGATGCGATCAAACTGTTTCCGACCCACAAACGAACAAAAGTTATCAAAAAGTTAACTGAAACCATGGTATTCGGTATTTTTGCCTAGAAAGCCATAAACAAAGTTAGGTTTAGGTAACCTAGTGGCAAATCATACTTTTGTTAATTAATTACACATTAGTTAGTTACCCCAATTATAAAGTATATTCAAAAGTACTTCTTTTACTTTGTCTTCTTACCCATCTAAAATATTTCAAATTTTGGGCGCAACAAATGTCTTGCAACAATTTTATTTCAAAATTAACAAATTTATTTTATTTACAGTGTGAGGTGCAACGATGTCGAAGTTACCATAAATAGACACACGATATGCACACACACGATATGCAAGCCAATTTGAATTTATCTAATGTGTATGTAGATTTTGGTTTTTCTTAAAACATAAGCAATTTTCGTTTGCCAAGGCAAAAGTTTGAGTGCCTAGACAAGCAGATATCCACTACTCTGTTGTCCAACTTAAAAATAATTATGCTTCATTTTCAAGTATCGTGTATCACCAAGTATAAGTATGTATTGGCAAAAAAATAAACTTTACTTAAATGTATTAAAAATGTGAGTGCCAGATAGTCTATCGCTTCATGGGCGTTTGTAAGTGCTAGCAAAATCACCAGAATCTACTTGTTAAATCTCAACTCTGTAACTTTTAAGGCTTACGCGTTCTTGACAGACAGACATGGCTAGATAGACTCTGCTAGTAATCCTGATCAAGAACATGTGTACTTTATGGGTCTGAAATGCTTCCTATTACATACTTTGCATCGAATAGGATACTCTACGAGTAAAGGGTATATAAATAGGTATCAGGTATATAATCGTACCAAAAATTCCTCAAATTAAATTTTGAGACAAAGTATGTTTAAGTATCGGTATATAAAAAACGAAAACTAAACTAAAACGACTCGTCTTTTCTTAGCGACACGAACAATAAACTAATTTCCAAAAAGGGTTTTTTTAGCATTTCTTATATGCGTTAAGTTGGCGAAACTCTAGGTGGCTAATATATTCAGCAAAATTGATTGCTTCAATCAATTAATTCAACAGTTACAAGCTTATATTTATTCAGCTTACTACCATTTTAAGTCCATTTTAGCAAAATTAGCAGGTAAGAGTGTAAAATTGCATAGAAAAAACACCTAGGTACTTATCACTTAACGAAATGTTTCTCATTTGTAATTTTGTTTGTTAACCTTTTTTTATATATGTAACCAAATTAGAGCTTATAAAGTAGCATTTTTTATGCTATTGCTTTCCTGTGTTATTTTGCCATTTCATAACTAGTTAAGGGGTCTATTACATGTTTTTGTTTGTTTTACTCTTTGCCCTGTTAAGATGGGTTTAATTTCGAACCACAGTTTTAATGTGACACGGCTTTACGTTGTCAACCACTTTCAAAAGTAATTACATTTTTTTCCAACCAAATTTCATAATTCCGTTTCGAACTGTGTGATAATAATCCTGCCCGTTTTATATCCTCTGAAACGCTTTTTATATTGATGCTGCTCTTTGCAGGCCACTTTTAATTGCAATAATTAAATGTCAAATTAAATCCTAAATTCCTCGGTGGAATTAATTCAATTGGCGTGACAGTCAAAGAGAAATTACGAATAAAATACCGCAATTTCACTTGGCCCCTAGGGCTAGGGCTCTTCTATAAATGCCATTTGCAGGCTCTAAAAGCCGAGAGGAATGCTGTGATTGTTTTCCCGCAAGTCGGTCTAGCAGTCTACTCTCATTTTTTCATTTTTTTTTTGCAGCCAGCCATTTAATGAGCCACGCTCGACTTGCCACCAAGAATGCAATCAGCAGGGGAGGGGAAATCAGGATGCAAGGGTAAACAGCCAGGACCAGCCCAGGATGCCCAGCAAGGAGCCAGGACCGGCACAATTTGCGTTAAGCGGGCTGTGAAAAATGAAGTACGAAATTGGAGTTGGCAGCCAGCGTCTCGAGTCGTGTCTTCTTGCACTTATTTATTTATTTATTTAACTCTGGCTATTTCTTCCGCTTACGTTCGGTAATGGGCTATTGTCCTATGATGATTGCGGAAACACGCTCTCGTGGAATTCAATTCAAGCGTCCTCTCAGTCGAGTGACGAAACGCGAACGCACGGACTTTCGGCACTAGCGAGTAGAGTAGAGCTGCGAACCAGCGCGACCGTCAGCGTTGCGCACTAAAACCATACTAAACTAATTTGCTTAGCAGGACGCACTGATTACACAAAGTCCTCGAAGGGCGATAATCGCTGCCATTCGTCAGGAGTGCCGAGTGCCGAATGAACTTCGTCCTGCATCGGCAAGGACTCGTGCGGCTGCCGATCTGAGCCGAAGGCCAATGGCAAAGAGAGCCATTTCCTGTTGGAGAGCAACAGAGGTAGAGCTCTGTTATCCAGTTAACAGAGCGTTGACAGGATAAGAAATCATTGCCTTACCATCATGGGTTAAGGTAGCAAAGTCAGCCCTGCAACAGCAAACTATTAGCTCTACTTTTTAAACTCAAACCTACAATAAAACTTGGAAATATATATTTCAATATTTACAATACAATCCATTTCTTGCTAATTTACCCATTTAAATGCAGAAATTCCCGCCATCTAGCTGCCCATTACGCAATCATGCCAGAGCGTTCAATCATTTTGAAATCCCCAAGCACACAAACACACACAGAACTCTTCTCTCATCAATGCAAAAATCAAACATTATTTATGCAAATTACAAACCATTATTATTAAAGCCAACAACCACAAAGGCAGTAATAGTAACAAGTTCGGGGCGTGGGAAATGGGAAAGGAGGAGTCCCAACCAACAATCATATCCGTCATAGTCAGAGGGCCGGGGATTCAGGGATCTGGGGGGATGGAAATACCAATGCTTTGGGGAACCAATTTCGCAGCCGGCATAAATAAATTTTTACTTAATGTAGGTCAGTAATGTTATGTTTTCTCTCTCTTAGAGCTGAATTCGCTCTTCTGAGTGCTCCGCTCTCTGTGGCTTTCTCTTTCTCCCTCTCTTCAGCCGCAACGCCATGAAATATGCTACTAAAGTTGCTTCTTTTCCGGCGAGTGTGTGCGTGGCCGCCTGCGTGTGTGTGTAGGTGTTCGGGAAATGCCATCAAGCCTCAAAGGACCGGGAATGCTTGCATAATACAAACAGCCAATGATATTGTCATGATTCGTTGAATAATTTCAATTGCAGCTGTGCCAACGTTTTCAGAACAGACGAGTAATCGGTATGTTAAAGAAACCCTAGGCTAATAGTTTAGCTGATAGGAGCTTTTATAACTAGTATAGGGTTTTCTTACATATTATTCTCATTCATTCATCATCATATCTTTATTTATATCATTTAATTATCGCCAGGTAGACCGGAATAAATAGTGTAAGCTTGTTGTTTCTATAGGCTAGAACTAGAATGAAGAATTAGGTTGGTTTAGCTTAAAGGAACTTTTATAACTAGTACATGTTTTACTTATGTATATATTGTTATCATGCATTCATCATTATCATATCAATATTTATATCATTCCATTATCGACATGCATTATTGTCAGATAGATCGAATAAAATAATCTAAGCTTGTTGTTTCTATAGTATATCTATGATTAAAGGAGCTTTTATAACTAGTATAGGTGTTTCGTACATATTATTATCTTTAATTTATCATCATCATCATCATATCATTATATATACCATTCTATTATCGTCATGCATTACCGCCAGATATGGAGGATTATATAATGTAAGCTTTTTGTTCCTATAGGTTAGAACTAGAATGCAGAAATAGGTTGAGTTCCATTCACTTTCGTTTTCTCAAAGCAACTTAAACTTACCTAAAAAGTCAATTATAAAAAGAACTCATATAATATATATTTCAGCATTAACAAGCCTTAACTTTATCTTGCAGTTCTGCCAATTGAATCTTTAATAATCAATCTTTCATTATTTTTGAGAACAAAACAAACTACGATTTGCATACTTGTTACTAATTTTGAGTAAATAGATGTCTAGATTTACCAAACAGAGCGCTGGTATAAAGTTATCAAGAATAGTTTAGTTGAGCGATATCCATCCTCAGTTAGGCGGCTGCATAAATAAAATAGGATACCGAAACAGAGTCAAGCGACTAAGCCCCCAAGCTCACTTGGTTTCCCATGGATTTTTGCGTAAGTTTAGCTCTTTGCAGCCCCATCCCCATTCGCATCCCCCATCAACAGATCCTCCTGATACCCGCACAAAAACGTCTCCTCGTAACGCATCCTGCAACGCAAGTTGGTCTAAATTTATGTACAAACTCACTTAGGCAAGAATGTTTATGCGTTTGGTACGTGTTGGTTACTGTCGCTCATGTGTAGAGCATCCTACACATTTCCCTACCTTTGCCGACTCATTCCCTCGAAACCCACTCGTTTATTTTGGCATTTCTACGAATTTTTTGGGGAAATTTTGTAATGCGTTCTATGCTCGGAATGTTGTCTCCAGGGACGAGAGGCAGATGGCAGGGGGAAATGCGTTCTCACGCACACCGAAAAGTGTTATGAAATTTGTCTTCTCTAATGACCTAAATGCTAAGGAATTTATCCAGCATTTGAGCTAATTGCTATTACATTTGGTACAATTTAAAATTTCGGAAATTAAATTAGCAGTCTTCTTCATTGCCAAGCAAAGTGGCAACACAACAGTCTTTAGTTTGACTTAAGAAATGTATCTACATTTTTCTTAACCATTAAAGTAAACGAAGGAGTTAACGTTGTCTATAACCTGAGTGATCCGAACTTAATTGGCGTATTTAGTTTAAACTTTAAGGGGCAATATTGGCTTACAATTTAGATGGATTTCTTTTATAAATAGTATAGAATTTCCATTATAATAAGAAATTTGTATATTTTTTCCAAACTGGCTCTCTGAACTATATTATATTTCGAATGCTGTGTACTTAAATTTTCTTAAAATGTTTCAGAGAAATCTTGGCAAATGTCTCACTGCTAAGACGTCGCCACTTGAAACCCGTCACGCTTTGACAATTTTAGCATTTTTCTTTCGCAGCCTGTTTCCCCTGATCACTCTGGCTGAAAACTATACTTGGCAGTTGCATGAGGGCCAATTATCTGGCACCTCGCGCGGCGGTTTCGTTCCAGCTATTTACATATAATTAGCGCCCAACTGGCAGGCCGCATCGTTGTTCGCCACTCTCGTTCTCAGTATTATTTGCACGACGCAGTTTTTGAGCATTTCTTTGCAGTTACCCACTCCCACTTTCCCCCGAAGTCCTCTGTTGGCCAACTTTGACAATGAAGTTGCAAAGATGACGATGCCAAAAAATTGGAGCAAGGGAAAATAAATAAGAAAAATTTAGACGGGAGTCGATCCATAAATACCCTAGTATCTCAGGATGGCTACCTTTACTATAAAAGTATAGATACTATTTTTTCAAGTCAATCCTTAAAACAATCTTTGAAACATTTTCTGCTTATTCAAGTTAAAAAATTAAATTGGAGTTTAATAAAGTATTATAACTTAGATATGTATATACAAATATTATATTTATATTATGAGAAGTGAAAACGGGATACTTAAGAGTCTGGATCATAACACACAAAGTTTTTTTATATGATCGAATTTTCAATCAATTTGTGTATGGAACATCGAAATATCCAAGGATCCTGTAATATCGATCTTCATTGGCTTCAATACAGTATTCCTTTTTTTTTAATATCAGGTATAAAAATGAACACAAGACCATTGACGGAATGCGAATGGGAACATTAAGAAATTAAGTAGTTAAAATAGAAACGAATTATTCAAAGGTTTTGGATCATGAAATACATTGGTTCCTTTTATTATAGATTTTTCATATATCTTGAGAGTGGAATATAGAGGCATTAAAGGATCTCGTGATCTCAACTTTCTTTGGCACTAGGCAATATACTATTAAAATAGCGGGTATACTATTCTAAATACCGGGTATAGGATCGGCCGAGAGACCATTGAGGGAATGCGAAAAAGTTTTCCCGGCAGTTGCATCGAGGCGCCAACTTAATAAGGCCACCAAAGAGCCCAGTGGGTGGCGAGAATGCAAAGCAGTGGGCCACAAAAAAAGGAAAGCATTCAGACTGCAGCCTGGAAAAGTGAGGCTCTCTTGAAGGCAACACTTTCCACAAAGCAGCCAGCTTAGAGCGAGAAATATTCCATTTGATTGCACTGAAATGTTGAGGTCCATGGAGCAAACAAAATCGAATTCCCGATTGGTAGAGGTTTGCGCCCAGACATCCGTCGAATGCAACCCTCTTTGACTGACAGACAGTCGGTCGGACTTTTGTTTGTCGGATCAGCAATAAGTGAAACCCACCCAGCGTATTCGTAATGGGGCTTATGAAGGAGCGAAAGTAAGCCCTGTTCGCTTTTCGCTTTTCAATTTTTGATTCACCATTCCCAGTTCCCAGTTCCCACTTCCCATAATTACCCAGTCATCTGTGGCGGTCATTTTCATTAGCTGGCATCACGATGGCGTCGGACCAAAAGCCGCAACAACAGCAGAGTGTACCATTGTTCAAGAATACCTGGCTGTAGTTAATTTCGCTGATGCCCCCCATGTCTGATGCTCCCGCTGTTGACTGTTTTGCTGCTGGCTCAGCGGCTGTTTTCGGCATCCGACTGCAGTTAAAACCAATTATGTGAGGCCTCTACTGAGGGGTTTCAGCGTATGCCTATAAGCTGGCAACAGGGAAGCGGTTAAAATCCCGGTTTTGAATCTAAACCAAAAATCTGAACTCCTCTCTACAACAGGTCTAGAGAGGAGTTATGATTTTTGGTTTAGTTTCAAATTCAAAAATCAGATAAAAATTGTAGCTTCAAGTATATTTCATTTCAGGCACTAAGAAATTTTAATGTTTTTGTTTTAAAAATCATATATAACATACTTTACGTAACATATAGAACTGAACATTTCTTTTCAATCTTAACTTATTATTCATTTTTTGCATTTATCTGGTCTTCCGCAAACGCAAACTTTATCCACACAGGTATACTGGTGTTTTTTGGTACACATAAACACTCCCGAGCGCAGTATCCTTTTGCCTTGCAAAGCCAACTGACATTCTAAATTTCCTCCACAAAAATTAGCATATATAAAAATTGCTTCACAGAAAAGTAATGTCACAAACAATAAACGCATTTCTCCTCGTCGATATTCCGCTAGCATTTTTCAACTGAAAGTTAAATAAGTTGCGACAAATCCAATAAGATTCGTCTAGGTAACTAGATTTACTTTTAATCAAGCGTGAAATATATATGTTTTTTGCCAAAAACTTAGTATTTTCCCTAAGATTGTTAAGTTGGCATCAAATATCAAAATAAAGTTAAATATATTAAAGCTTAATTGCATTTTAAATTTGACTAATTAAATTTGATTATTTTGTTTCAATTTTATTAACATTTTGTTCTTAAAGCTAAAATATTTAGTGATCTTCTATTTTATTTTTGTAACAATTTACAAGTTTTAAAAAAATCATGACTATTTTTAATTTTTTTTATCCTTAATTATGAATTAATATTATGAAAAATAGTGAAACCAATGTTTTCTTTTACCAAGGGTTATACACTTCACACTTTGTTGGGATATTTCGTCTGCAAAAAGACTCTCATCATGAAACGAAACAAAACGAACAAACTTTGGCCACAAATGGCGTTCGAGGAATTTTTTAAATAAACCCAATTAAATTTAATCCCACTGCATGAGTAGCAAGGATTAAACTATATCAGCAAAAAAATAACTCTCAATAACACATTCCACGAGAGTCTAAAGAGTAAAAATAAGCTCTATAAACGTGTACAAAATGTCTGTCTACATGCAGAACGTGATGTCAATAAAAGTTTTGCATCGACTTCGATAAATGCCAAAGGGTTGCAAAAGGAATGAAAATAACATTTTTTTTTTTGTTTTTTTTTGCATTTGCCAAGCATTTACAGAACGTGATTTGAGTTATTTATTGAACATATATTTGCTCCACATCGACCTCTTAAAAGTTTTTACAATTTATTCTAAAGGTGATAAAACCTAAACGGGTTCTTACTTCTCGAAAGTTAGGAGAACTTTAAAAATTTCCTATTATTTTTCAACTGACTGAACCATGCAAATTTTTATTTTTACAGTATTCCATTCACCTCTATTATTTTATTTGTCGGAGCATAGTAATCACTGTCTGAAATGTCACACTATACATCACAAAACAGAAGTAGTAACAACAAATAATAGTGCAATTCAGTGTTTAAGAAGATTTTGGATTTTTAACAAAATAAACAACAGGAATCTGTGGAAATTTAGTAAAGGTAATGAAGAAACTAATAGAAGTAATTATAATGAATATACATATAAGATAGACAATACTTAAATCCCTAAGCTGCTCTCCCACGATCTTTATCTTTTTATAAGAATAAATCCAACCAATAATTGCACTTCATCTCACCAGCTTAATGTCGACACTTTGATTGAAGCCTCGACATTTGCAATTGCTCTGCATTTTATTGACTTCCATTCGCACAGCTTCTTTTTCCCAGCTTTCCATCAATGTTAATTGTGGAAAAGTTTGGTGTATGTGTGTACGCTTTAAATTGCCCTCGAAATTGTTGTGCCAAAAATCATTTAATGGAAAACTTTACTACAATTGAATCAACACCCACAGACTATTTTTATCTGATGCTTTTGTTGGTCCTGCTGCTGCTGCTTCTGTTGATCCTTTTCCATTTAATGGAAGCCAAAAGTCAAAATTGAATTTTATTTGGAAATTTCCACACTTATACTCCGCCCAAAAAATACATTCCTGACTGGACCATCTATCATTTCAAGCTGACCCAACAGTTTCCGAAATTGCCAGCCTTCAATTAGCTCCATAAAGTTTAATTTTCAATTTATGCATTTTTATTTTTGCACTCCCAGTAGCAAAAAATATGGGAAAATGCAATATAAAACAGTGAATGAAAGAGTAGGGCCAGGGAAAATTATTCATAATCGTTGGAATGGCTTCCGAGTTGCCAACTGTTTGGCAACCAGCCAATGGATTATTGAATAGGAAGAACGCTGAAACGGCTTAGGCGCGCGGATGGTTGAGGTCGGTAGGTTGAACTTGTTGCCGGTTGTCTAATGTCGGCCGACAAATACACTAAAAGAAATTTTATATTTTTGAAATTGATTAAAAAGAAGGGAATTAATATATTTTTGGCTAATGCAGATTGGAATCATTTTAATTAAAAAGTCTCATGAGTATGTTTGATCTATAAATTGTCCATTTAATGTCCACAATCCTGTAACTAATGCGCAAATTATTCTGTTCTAATCTAAAGTATTTGAGCTGAATACTATAAAAAATCTTCAAAAAGGTTAAACATTTAAAAAAGGTTGAAAAATATAATTCTTAGAATTCTTAGGATAGATCCCCCACTCGGGTTAAAAAGTATACGTAATTTGTATTTAGTTTTAATTTTTTGGATTTCTACTCATCCTATTCTTAATAAATACCCCTTACAACCAAATTCTGGATCTTCCACTGCATGCATATATGATATATTTCAAGTTTCTTGTCCAATTCATGTTTAATTAAAATTAAATGAGTCAAAACAAAAAACAAACACCATAGTAAGTGCCATAAGAGACCTCATAAGTTAAGCCTATAAATCATACGAATTAAGGATAAACAACTTGATTGTTCCTGACTGTGGTAGCGTAATGCCTCATAGTGCAGGGCAATAAAAGAAAAGCTTCAGTGTACTTTATAATTACCGGCTTCGGTCGGAAAAGCCATTTCATGCCGGGCCTTCTGTGCCACGAAGAAAAGAAAAGAATGCAGTGGAGGGTCTGAGAATGAAGTGAGAAGAAGGCAACAACAAGTGCAATTGTTTCAATTATGTCAGACAACTTCTCGACTCCGTATTCGAGATACAATGGGGTTGCACCGGGGTGCTGCATATTGCCTCGAAGCACTCACTCCGCACTTGTGCAGTTCTCGCAATTATGTGAGGACCAAGGACCTCATAGGAGGTGAGGTTTCCGACCCGGTTGAGCCGGGCCGAATTAACCCGGCTGCCGGTGCCGCTCCTCTTTGTTTTCGCACCCAACATGGCTTGTTTATTGTGTCTCCGAATATAACTTGTGTATTTGCGTATTATAATTTGCATAAATTTCAACTGCCAGCGCCGGGAGAATGAGCCAAAAGCTGCCGAAAGAAGAGCCCAGAGCAAAGGGCAAACGACTTGCGGTAGGAGGTGGCTCAGAAAACAATTTAATAACAAGAAAATACAAGTGACAAAATGAATTATGTTGTTATTCCTCTTGCATAAGCACACACACACACACACATACGAGTATCTTGAGAAGACAATTCTGAAGAGGTTTTTTATCTACTGACACAAGAGGGACTTGTGGTACTTTCGGGAGTATAAAAGCAGGCCAGTTATTGTATAAAAGAGTAAAATAAGCAGGATCTCGGTTTTTCTAAGGAATTCACTCGATTGCACAAGGGGTTACACGGGTTTGTTGAAACAAGAACAACACTTGAACATATCAAATTAAATGTTCTGATAGAACCATTAAAAAAATCCCAATCTGGTTAGTACTTAAATTATATTTTCGTTTAAAAACGTTGATAGTTTTTGCTTAAATTTAAAAAGCTGCCTTTAAACCGTTGAAAATGGTTAGTTGTCTAAAAAAGTGAACAAAATTTAGGAACTAATTTTTATTTTAGAGTATCATAGGTACAAATACTAGAAAAAACAAAAATTAATTTTTTGCCGGATCCATAATTAAAAAAATGAAAAGTTACCGTAATTCTAATCGTATTTAAAGCTACTGTATTGTAGTCATTTAAAAAAAATTGGTTAAGGATTTTTAAATTTGATCCATTTAAATTTTGTTCGAGTAAGTTTTTAATTTGTATACTTTTAATAAAAAATTCAATAAATATATAGTACCACTCAAAATACTTACCTTAAATATTTTTTTTGATATTATAATATTTATGGTATTATTATTATTATTATTTAATATGATATAAGTGTAGATATCTGAACTAACCAACTATTAGTTAGTAACTAACTTAACGAATATTACATACAAAATAAGCTAGCCAAAGTATATGTGCTTTAAGCCATAACCAGTACTTTTCTTTACTCTTAACTTACCAGATTCAGCTTGTTAATTTGCTATGGCTGGGAGGTTAAAGGTAACGTCGTGCTTCACTGAACAACAAAACCCACTTGAAGTTTGCATAACGTATACGCCCTGTGGCAAAGCGTCATCGATGATGTTTGCAATTGTGCAAAAAATGAGAGCGGGCGGATACCTTGCCTTTTACCCAAAACTCCCTCTATATGTACAAATATGTACATATAAAAATACCCAGCTAGTCCTGCATTGGTATTCCTGGTTTGCCCATTTCATGGCTGCCGCTGACGGATATAATAAAGCTTCGATTATTCCATGGCATCTGTGGGATATATGCACATATATGTGGGAAAGGGCGACCAGGCAGACAACAAATTGTTAGACGCTACAATGAACTCTGATGCGATTGATTGAAAGTCACTAGGAGAGATAAAATACCATTGGTTTATGCTGTCATCTAGGAGTTGAAAATCTTTTAACTCCTCACCATCCTTAACCCTAGATCAAAATCCCCCTGCCGTCTTGGTTAGGCATCCTCTGTCGTGTCAACAAGTTGGGGGCAAACAATTTAAATTACAAAGCAAACTCAATAAAAATGTTAAAAACTTTTGGCCATGAAGAAGACATTCTGGCTGATCCCAGATTTGTTTAGTTTCGAGGTCCTTGACATGCATAAGTTATGGCCTGGATTCGGGGTAATATAGGAAGAGGAAGCCAAAGTTTTATAAGAAAAACAAATCGTGTCGCTTATTTATAAGCCTGTAAACAGATTTTATGAGCCTGCCCAAACATTGCCGGCCAGGAAGAAGCAAAAGTTGCAATCGTCTGTCGAGTCCCCCAATCGATTTTGGACCTTCATCCCTTCCGCCAGTTTTCAATTTATTAAAATGACCGTCAAAAATCGTTTGTGTGCGAAAGTTTTCGCTTATCCCAAAACACTTTTTGGACAGTTCAAACTTATTTTTTCCCCTAAATTTTTTTTTTCAAATTTGGTGGGCAGCGATGACTGCGTTAAGACAAAACTTTTCGATCGAAGAAAAGTTTTCAGGATGTGTCGGACTTATGATTGCCTCGAAACGCACTGCATCTAAAAGTCTGAACTTGTTTTTCATTCACCCAGACATCATAATTTTTGATTGCGTAACTTTTCCCCCACTTCCCAAAGGGGAATAAAGTGGAAAGTTGTTATCCCCTTCGGTACATATCTTATGCCAAAAGCCGTCACACACGCCATGTTTAGTCCAGTGTGACCTTTTCCACCTGACTTCCCAGCCAGCCGGGGCGCCGAATTCGCCGAACTAATAATACAAAGCACGCCAAACGGCCCACGTCAAGCGACCTAACCTAAATACCGGAAATGCCCTTTATAATGCGCTTCCGGCTCGTGTGAGCAGGCCCAGACGGCGGGTGGTACGGTATGCCATGGGTGGTTGGAAGGTCGGGTGCTTTGGGATCCAGGGGTCTGAGTGTTAAAAACCAAACCAGACAACGGCCCAGCCCACACCAAGCCGTTTCGGCTAATCAAAGTGTGCAGCGAACTGCAAAGGGGAACCAGAGGAACCTGGGGGCAATGTGCGGCCAGCCAGAGGGGATGCAGCTGACCACACCAAACATCCAGGCTATTGCACCAGAAGAAGACCTCGAATTCGCTGTACACTCTTGAATGGGTTAGCATGTCCTCACTTTAGAATTAATCCCAAACGCAAGTGGGTCACTGGATTATTTTAAAAATGCATATGACCTAAACATAATTTAATAAATACAATATAAATAAATCTAGTAAGGTAATCAAGTCACAAAGGCCTAGTCCTTTTTTATTATTATTATTATATTTGTTTATTATTATTAATATTACGAGTTCCGCTCTTGAACTGGTTAGCATGTCCTCACATTAAAATCAATCCATATGACCTAAACATAATTTAATAAATAATAAATAGATCAAGTTAGCTGGTCGAAAAATAAAGGTCTAACCTTCATACTTAATTGTATTTAGGATATGTGATATGTGATTGTCTATAAGCTCATGTTGCCTACCTCGGTTCTACTTGTAAGGGCAATCGCCGATGTTATCGAACACCGCATGGAAATCAATATTATTATAACATAACCGTTTTACTCGAACCATATCGTTTGTCCTGGTAAACAAAAGGTCCCTTCCGGGAACCCTCATCGCTTTAAGCCAACTTTTATACAAACTTTCCTAAGGCTGAATCTTAGCCTATTCGGAAATTAATATTTTATATACATAGTTTATTCATCAGTGCTCTTGAGAATCAAAATCGCTGAGCGCAGGAAGTCACATTTTTTAAATATTTTGGTTGTTGGAATATTTATACAAAATCAATTTTACAACCAACCAATAATTGTTATTATTTTCGTAATTACTTATTACAAAGGTCACGTGTCCACGTCTATTCCCTTTTATAAAGCCGCATCTATAAATTATAATTTCTTTCTCCTCTTTTTACCCGACCAATCATCTAATAAACTTTCTGAGAAAATCCGCTTAAAATTTCCCTTTCAACTTCGGCAAGATTTTGACCATCACTTTAAGTTAACAAAGCCGACCGCAGCACGTATTTGTACCCCTTATTTGTTGAGAAAGGGGGTCATTCTGCCAAGAGACAAAATGGAAAGTAAAAGAAAGTTTCTATTTTGGGCCACATACGTGGTAAAGAATATTTTTAAAGGATGTAAATTTGATAAAATTCTCTAAATTATTTCAGTTCTAAAGAATAATATCATCTGTTTCTTAAAATCTTTTATTTACTAAGCAATTTGTCAGTGGTTAGGGGGAAACCCGAAGTCGAGAGGCACGACTTGTGTGTTAATTAAACTTTGTGCCGTGCCATTACCCTCTTTATACTTAGGCTCAGTGCCCCTTTTCGATCCATTTACCGTACCCCCAACCCTTTTCCTGTTGCGTGCCAAGTTTTTGTGGTTAATTATCGATTAGAGGGGTCGTGAAAGGAAAAGGGAAAATCGCGCCTGGGAAAGTCCTTGGACTGCGGCGCGGCTGGGCTAAATCCAAAAAAGACAAGTTAATTGAAGTGCAAAGCCTTTTATAGGGTGAACAATGTTGGGAAGAGTTAACACAAAAGCTGAGCATCAATGGGTTAATAAGGGGCCAGCTGTTTTATACCGATTATTATGGTCCTAGTTATTGTCCCATTACTTTCTCCCCAACAACTTATTTGTTAATAAAGCACGGACCTGGGTCTCACCTGATTTATTTACCTGTGTCATACACTAACATACAAACGGAGGGAAACTAATGATTACCGTTTGCCTAATTTATTGGATTTATTCGCGGACTCAACACGCAAATGGACTGACAGAGGTCAGTTTCACTGCCCCGCCTTTGTCCTTTTTTTTGGGTCATTTATTAATTGCGCCCCAAATGCGTGTGCTAATCTCTTCATTATGCGATTTCATAATGGATTACATTCGAATAAATGTGCCTCATTTGCCATCTCCAGTCAGGCGCTCGGCCGACTGCTAATTTTCTTTAATTTCGTTGCCATTTTCCTAATGACGCGTGGGCTTCTTCTTGGCCTGCTCGAAGTCCCAGTCCCCAAACTCCCGAGTCGCGTTAATAGGTCAGTGTTCTCTTGTAATATTAATGTCTGCTAATTTAAGACGGCTGTTGTAATTAAATCAGATGCATCACTGTTAGCAAGTGTGGGTGTGGATGGGCTGAAAGAGATGGATTATTGTAATCGATATGGTTGTTATTAACAATATATTGCCTTGCTCTATCATTAAATGAATCCTTGGCTGCCATTTAAATCTGCACTATCAACAATTAGTTTATGATAGATAGCAGAAACGGATTAATTTTTTTGAAACACATGTTGCTTTATAATACCATACAAGATTTTATTAAGTCCCCAAAGGTTTTTCATTGTAATTTTCATTGGGATAGTAGGAACTCAAAAAAACAATGGACTAAAGTTAAGCCTAAAAAACACCTTGTTCAAAGTAACAGATAACATAAATTCCAATTTGTTAGCCCGTTACTCGTTGATTAAAAGGGTATACTAGATTCTTCTGAACGTATAGATATGAAAATAATGTCCTTCTTTCTTTTCCATTTAATTTTTATTTTGTTATTCGTACCTTTTGAAGAGAATAGCCCATGTTCATATGCATAAAGGGTCACACATTTTTCTATCACAAGGTAAAAAATTAAATTTAAAAAAAAAGTAAAGATAAAAACAGGAGGTTATCAATTGAAAATAATTTCTCTAACAAAGAATTCGTCATTGCTTGTATTTTATTATTAACAAGCACAACACAAAAGGTAATTAAAGCAGACCATCATCGACTGGCGTCATGTGTTGCCACAGGCTGAGAGCAAATTTGCACTTAACTCCAAGCCCATCTTAGAACGTCCTGACACTTTCCCAGGTAATTAAAACACAAATATTAGCGAATGTCTGGGGGATGGGGATGGTGCCACCCACCTCGAGAGCCCATTTTGCAATTTAAATTTTCATGAACAAGCACCGCCATTTGTCGCTGTCCGCCCGGTTGTCTTCAATGTCTGGTGTCCCGTTCCGTACCGCCCCCTGATCATGGTTCTGGGTTCTATGTTCTGGGTAGTGGGTGCCTCGCTATAAGGCTCGCCTTACGCTGCCTTAACAGTTTTCAATTTTCCGCTCGCTTGTAAGCGCAGCTGACAGCGACTAGCGAACGATACCCCAGCGAAGGGCTTATGTTTCTTGGAAGCGGGGTGAAAACAGGGGTCTCTGTGGGGGGAATACCCATTCCACACTGGCTTTTATTGTATTTCGGTCGCTGTCGTCGCACATTTTTACGACTATTTAAATGGTTTTCACTTTTCGGTTACAAATTGTCGCACAGGTAAATGTTCATTGGATATAGGGGCAAAATTGAGGAGAAGGGTATGGAGGTCTACGATAGTGGTTTTCGAATGCGTTGGGTTGGCAGACGCCCACTTGAATGGCCACAGAAAAGCCTAATTTAATCTGGCTTTACATTTTAATTAAATGCGTTTTGTATAAATTAATAAATCCTAATAAGTTGTTATTATAAAAGTGCAATAAATTCTACCTTTTTAGATTTATTCCATTTTTTAAATTATATGTGCTTAATTATTCTCTGAAAAAGTAAAATGAATTACACAAAAGGTATTAGGAACTAAGTAAACCACAATTTAAAGTCTCAAAATAAGTGTTGAAATAGCTTGTACTATAAAGTTTATTCTGCAAAGTTTGATTATTTTCACAATTCTTATAATTTAATTTAAATGTGTAAAAAAAATATTTTATTAAAATTCCTTATTAAAATGTATTACTGCTTACTTAGTACATGAAAACTTTCTTAATCTTACCATTTAAAGACAACAAAAAGTATCTTTTATTTATTATTAATTTGATTCATTTTTTTCTATTCCTTAAAGATTATTCTGCTATTCATATCAATGTTTTATTTTTATATCAAGATTTAAAATTTAGAGTTTTTTTCAGTTAATTTAGAACAGATTAACAAATTTTCTTCTAACCATAATCCCCAGGACGTAATAACAAAATACTTATTATTTTTGGCTCCCTAAAATCATTTATAAGTAATTCTTTCCTTCCTATTTAAATAAACAGAGTAGTCTAGAAGCCTGTGGATCAGTCTGTCAGTAGCATACGATACATCAGTTCCCCATTTTACATTTAACAGCCCGAGCTTCAACAGTGTTTTCCTATTCACCAGTAAAAAGCAACAATCAGTAAGTGGGCGGACCAGAGGATAACCTTTCACCCCTTTTAACACTTTTACCCACCCAACCCCCAGTTCATCATGATGCGCATGTTCACCGGTTCCCTGCGGCGTACTGCCAGGATCAATCATGTCCTGTGGGCGCGCTCCTACGCCAAGGACGTGAAGTTTGGACCTGAGGTAAGGGCCATGATGCTTCAAGGAGTGGATGTTCTGGCAGATGCGGTGGCCGTGACCATGGGACCCAAGGGACGCAACGTGATCATCGAACAAAGCTGGGGCTCCCCGAAAATCACCAAGGACGGCGTGACGGTGGCCAAGTCGATTGCCTTAAAGGACAAGTTCCAGAACATTGGGGCCAAGCTGGTCCAGGATGTGGCCAATAATACGAATGAGGAGGCAGGTGATGGTACCACCACTGCTACCGTTTTGGCCCGCGCCATTGCCAAGGAGGGCTTCGAGAAGATATCAAGGGGTGCCAACCCGGTGGAGATTCGCCGCGGGGTGATGCTGGCCATCGAGAATGTGAAGGATAACCTGAAGAAAATGTCCCGTCCTGTCAGCACTCCCGAGGAGATCTGCCAGGTGGCGACCATCTCGGCAAATGGGGATAAGTCAGTGGGCAACCTCATCAGCGAGGCCATAAAGAAGGTGGGACGAGATGGGGTGATCACGGTGAAGGATGGCAAGACCCTCTGCGACGAGCTGGAGGTGATCGAGGGCATGAAGTTCGACCGGGGCTACATATCCCCCTACTTCATCAACTCCTCCAAGGGAGCAAAGGTGGAGTTCCAGGATGCCCTACTGCTCTTCTGCGAGAAGAAAATCAAGTCGGCCCAGAGCATTGTTCCAGCTCTAGAGTTGGCCAACTCGCAGCGCAGACCACTGGTTATGATAGCTGAGGATTTGGAGGCGGAAGCTCTGAGCACCATGGTGGTAAATAGACTGAAAGTAGGCCTCCAGGTGTGCGCGGTGAAGGCTCCTGGCTTTGGGGACAACCGCAAGGAGATGCTGGCCGACATGGCCATAGCCACTGGTGGCATTGTTTTCGGTGATGAAGGAAACCTAGTGCGATTGGAGGACGTCAAGATGAGCGACTTTGGACGCGTGGGCGAGGTGGTGGTCACCAAGGACGACACCATGCTGCTCAAGGGCAAGGGGCAGAAGGCAGAGGTGGCCAAGCGGGTGGAGTCCATCCGCGAGGCCATCAAGGAGTCCACTTCCTCCTACGAGAAGGAGAAGATGCAGGAGCGACTGGCGCGTCTGTCCTCTGGAGTGGCCCTGCTCCGAGTGGGCGGCTCCAGCGATGTGGAGGTGAGCGAGAAGAAGGATCGCGTCCACGACGCCTTAAATGCCACTCGAGCGGCCGTGGAGGAGGGAATTGTGCCCGGCGGAGGAACCGCCCTGCTGCGGTGCATCCAGAAGCTGAACGACTTGAAGGGTGCCAACGAGGACCAGAACATGGGCATAGAGATCATCCGGCGGGCTCTGCGAATGCCCTGCTTAACCATCGCCAAAAATGCAGGAGTGGATGGAGCCATGGTGGTGGCCAAGGTGGAGATCCTGGACGGGGATTACGGATACGATGCCCTGAAGGGCGAGTTTGGCAACATGATCGAGCGAGGCATCATCGATCCCACCAAGGTGGTGCGAACCGCCATCTCTGACGCCGCCGGAGTCGCCTCGCTGCTGACCACCGCCGAGGCAGTGGTCACCGAGCTGCCCCTGGAGGAGGCCGCTGCTGCCGGAGCTGCCGCCGGTTTGGGCGCACTCGGAGGAATGGGCATGGGCGGAATGGGCATGTAATCCAATCCTAATCTAATTCCTTTTACCGCCATCACATGTCCAAATTCAAAACACGGGAACGTTTACCACACATGACAAATGTATCTACACTTTTACTCACAGTTGCGCGCTGCATATGAAGAAATCTTCATTTTAAATACATGTGCACTTATATTTTTGTCTGAAATGGATTAAATTATTTTATTTTGAAAGGGGTTGTATAGCCACCAGAAAGGGATAAACAGTTTAATAAGTACACGGATAAAAAACGTAATGAATCCATTATTATTAAAAAAAAAACATTTTTAAAGTTTTACGATGACTTTAAATTTAAGCATTTTAAACTTTTATTCAAAAAACAAATTTTTTTCATCTAAGTAATTGATGTTTTATGAAAATATAACTAACATTTAATATTTTTTGATTTAATATAGATATTTTCAAGGTCCTGGAAAGTGAATATTATAATATTGTATTGACTGTTAATTTTTTATATGAAATGCAAATAAACAATTTATATATGAAATTTTTAATTCAAAATGCACATATTTTTTATCCCTACACAGTGAGAAATATTCAAGTACATTGTCCTTGAATTGAGAACATTAGTTCTTATAAACCGTGTAAGTAAATTTTGGTATTAATGTTCTCAATATTAGAACGAAATGGTAAAAAGAGAAAAGTTAAATTGAGTTTATTTAACAATTTTTTAATAAATATACAATACTGTCCGGACTAATAGTTTAGTTATTGATGTATAAAATGTAAATACCGCCAATTCAACTTAATTCTAGGACAATAAAAACATTTTAACTTCAAAAATTTAGTGATATTGTTAAGAAAAAATTTGGAACTCAGATAAGAGGGTTAAAATTCTCTCTGTGTACATTATTTGTAAAAAGTGTATATGATAATCATATACACACAGCAGATACTATAGATGATAATATTATATTGATATAATTGATCTCATAGTATAAAGTATTCATAGGTTTATTAAATTCCTGTCATATTTACACACCTGTGTAATATATTTTGGTACATCTTCATAATGACATAGTTAAAGCGAACATTTTCGATGAAGGACAAGGAGCTTGTTCAGCTTGCAGGAAGAAAGCCGGTGACGGACTCGACATTTCTGGTTGCTAATGCTTCCTCCCTTGGCTTTTTGCCCCGTCCACGTTTCAATGCCTTCCCCAGTTGTTTGTTACTTTGCACCGCCCCGGCCACTGACAGTCTGCTCGTCCTGGAAGTGCTCTTTTACACATGTCCTTTGTCACAGTTGCACTGTTCAGCTAACCACTTGTTATGGTTTTTTCCTTTCTTTTTTGTTGCTTCCGGACCCTTCCGTTTTTGCATTTCGCTATGAAATATGAAGCTTTCGGGCTCTTCTAATTGTGCTGAAGAGGTGGCCAAGGGACGCGGTGGAGGAGGAATAATAAACCGCCACTTGACTTTCATGCATTTGCTGCTTAACTTTCCGACATTTATAATGGCATTCGTTGTGGCCCTCGGGCGGAAAGAAATCTGCTTGGATAGTTTCCACTTGGCCTTGCACTGAGCGCCTCTTCAGCTACCTCATCCCTAAACCATCTCAAGACCTGCGGCTAAGGCTCATGCTCATCCGCGGAAAGCGGCTAAGAAAAGCGTTTTTGGGCCCGCGGGCCAAGTGGGTAACAGAGCGTGTTTTGAGACCTCGTTGCTCCTCGTTTCACCACTCTGAGCATGTTGAGCTCCATTCCCGAGGCTTATCCTTGGCTGCTTACACTCGAGTTGCTGTTGCTGTTTGTGTTGCAACATCCTGCCAGAACAGGAGCCCCCCTTTCGAAAATCCCCACCCACAGCCCCTGGCTGTTTATGTTGTCAACGCAAATTGCACTTTCTGCTCGCCGTGTGATGTTCAAGTGCCTGTTAGGAAGATGATCCGCCCACGTGTCTTAATGATGCTACACGATGCAGCGCCCCGGGCTGCAACAATGCGCCACTTAATTATGAAAAAGGCCGCTTTGAGTGTCGACTGGCTGGCCGGGGGGCTGGGGATTCCAGCACGTTTGCCACCATAACGCCCCATCTAACGTCAGGTTTACGACTACGGCTAATCCCGCTCGCTTAGCGCATTAAATCAGCTCCGAAATGGCCATAAAATTGCCCTCGCCTACATTGCAAACATTTCAAAAATTGACAATTTATTGCAAGAGTTGCTTGTTGGGACGGTCGGGGACTGCGGTGAATGAAGGGAAAGTTTTTTTAGCTCAAAAAAAAGTTTGCACACAATGGGAACGAAAGTTACACTGGCTTACAGAAATGAAAATATGAAAATTCTACAGAAATAACTTTATTTGTTAGTTTCACATTTACCAAAAATCATAACCCTGGTACAAATTTGTAGTTTAGCTTGGGCTTTGTAAAAATGTTCTCGTTTCTTACTGATTTTTATATCCGTCTATTTATTTTTGAATTTTCTTAAAGTACTATGTGCTAACTATTGCATTCCTATTCACCATACTTGGACTGTCAGTATTATTATTTCTATTTGTATTTACGAAGTTGTGATACTCTTGTGGATAGGGTATTATTATTTAAACTGAAAAAGTTTGAACACTAAGGACGTGGCTCTCGACCATATAATACCCAGTCCTAATACCCAGTTCCTAAAGTTAAGAACTTATTTCCTAGCTTTCCCAAATGTTTTAGGAAATCTTTAGCAACAACCCCAAAAATTCCAACCTTAAACAAAAGTCTGCGATCGTTAATTCAGTCATTCTGGTATCTCTCTCGAAAATGTGTCCCAAGGCAACTGACGTGAATTCTCCGAGAGCTCGGGGCAGATTTATATTGCATTTGATTTTGATTTTTGTTTGCTTGTGGTGGCACACATGCCCATACCCTCGTACTCCAGTGGCATGCAGCTGCAGTTGCCGTTGTAACATGCAGTTTTACATATACAATATGGCCATTGTTATGATTTATGTGGCAGAAATATTTCGGGTGCGCTTCCTGCAAATGTTTGCCTTTTTTGTGACAGCACTGAGCGAGGGTGGAGGCCCTCTAGATCCCATGGTTTTATGGAACCAAAGTGGAGAATCTGGGAGAAGGGCTTAAAAGAAGGCGATTTTTGCGCTTAACCCGGCCAAATTCAATTTCAATTTGCACCCCATCAAAAGACAAACAAAAGTCTTTGAACTTTGGCCATAAACATATTGGGGGATTTCGTTTCGTTTTTCCCACATTTTTTGGCAGTCCCCCAGTCTGGCAAATGGGACGACATGTGGAGCGCCTTTTATACTATATGTAGTGTGTGTGTCGAAGGTCTCTTGTCGGCTGCAGTCATCGGTCTGGGGCGTTTCTCCATGTCGCAGAATCAGATCCCGTCGCCTCTTGCAGGCCGGGCCATAAACCAATTCGTTTTATGAATTTACACGACTGCCAGAAAGGCACCCCCAAAAGTCGCAGTGGAAGTAGAAGTCAAAGTCTGAGTCGTAATTGAATTCCATGTGTCGCGTTCTCAACTCTTTGATACATGTACTTCACGCAAGTGGTCTTTAAAGGCCACTTTTCCCTTGCAAAGTTAAATCCCCAAGTGACGACCAGATGCTATCCCAAAACTGACCCCATGGCGGTGCAATTCATAAACGGAAATGGGACTCAAACGTGTTGGGCAACGCAAACAATACTGCTATGGATTTCGCTTAACAACTCAGCCCTCGACCCTTACACTCGTCGGCCAGGAAATGCAATGATAGCCTTGCATTTGAGCTTTGGATTTGGATTTCATTGTTGCAATCCCTTTTCGGGGAACCCGTGTCCCGGTCGCCAAGTGGCATGCGTTTCTAATTTCCTGATGCCGACTCCCCCATCAGGGGCCTCAAATGGCCCCGGCTGTCCCTGGTTGACCTGACAATTCTAAATTTCAGCACACACCAATTTATAAAGGCCACCAGTGTTTAATGTGTTCGGTCCGCACTGAATAGTCTGTGTTTCGAATAATTGAATTTCCAATGGCGATGCGTGCTGACAGCCAGACTGGCAGACGCTTGATGATGATGAATGAGGCAAGAAGCGTAAATCAACAGGATAAACACTTTTACTTTGCATCAAATGGGTTCCGAATTAATATACGAGACGAAGAATGAGCTTTTAAGCCATCCTGTATTCTGGCCACTTGAATAATCTTTTAAAATGATGTTAAAAATTCAGCTGTAATAATACCCATAAATAAATAAAAGGTATACCCTTAAAACTAAATTGACATATATAAAATTTTCCAAAATGGTAATGGTTTCTAAAAAATGGGTAAATATAAAATTTATTTAGAACGATCTCTTCAAATAAATTTAAAATGAATAATGTGTACTGTGGCTCTAAACTATTACATAATTGGCATGTCGTTTTAATTAAATTGTGTGATGTATCTGGCTTTCAACGATTCAACAACATCAGGGTTATTAAATTTCCGAAATTTCTGATTATTGAGTTTAAATGAGACAACCTTTAAACACATTCCCTAGTTATGTTTAACATTTTGTATTTAAAAAGGGAGTATTTGCTTTAATGATTTCCGTAATTTCAATTTTTCATAACGAAATAGATAGTTGTATATGGGCAGATCATACCGATCCAAAATGTATACAGTATATAGAGTCTTGCTCCATTTTCCAAGAGTGTTGAACGACCTTGATCTGCTTAAACTTATAATAATAATTAAAGAGGATTAAAGGACATACAGGCGATTGTAGCCCACAAAATTCTGCTGATCACTAGGCATTAATGCATCGCCTGTTGACCACGCAAACGTAAAGGACAATCAAACGCAGTGATTGGATGGACAGCAATTACCAGTGATTTTTTCGCGCCTTTATTAATTGCAAGCCGCCGGCATGCCTCCGTTTCAGTTCACTTCCTCCCCGGTCAAAAAGCAGCCAGCCGTCCAGCAATTAATCAATTTGGCCTCTTAATTATCGAGCCGAACGCAGCGAAATCAGAGTAAGACAAACAATACGAGTTCAACCATACCAAAAGAGTAAATGAATTGCGATGGGCCATCCTAGCTGACCGAACAGTTAATTAAATCGAACGAAAACTTAAAAAAAAACGGCCTTTTAAATTCCCTTAAACATTTTCGGAATGGAAGCAGAAGAGCCCTGTTTCGGAGCCGATTAAAATGCCATCAATTTGAAAATGGATAGCTTGCGAAACGGTTTTTCATCTCCAGAGCCAGCCTGTCAGCTGTGGAAATGTGCGATGCGACAACTTAGGCGCCTCCTTCATGTTGCATTTCGCCAGCTGGCTCCTTGTTGCCATATTTCAAGCCCCCTCACCAAGCTCCCTTTTCCCCAAACTCCCCCTACTCCCATCTGGAATTTTCCATTTCGTCTCATTCTGTATGCACTCAACGCATTAAGTGGCGACATGTGTTACACTAAAGACAGCGAAACACAGAGAAATGCCCCAAAAAGTGGAATGCCTTTGGCGTAGGAACGACTTTTTTGGGGGGTAGGATGGGCTGTTAGTGGGATGTTAATAGAACCCAGCAGGCAGTGAGCTGCATTCTAATGCATGACTGGTCCGAACATGACCCAAGTCAGCCTCTCATCGGGCTGCGCATTAATCAAATGTTAATCCTCGGGAGCGACAGTATTTCGCCCCCCTGAAACCCACCAAAAACCGAAGCCAAACACGCGGGAACAACAGAGCCTTCTGAAGCCGAGTTTCGAAAACAACGGACCCAGCACAGAAACATTCCAATTAGCCAATTTTGCCATTTTACTTGGTTTTCGATTTGCGCATATTTTCTGCTAATTAAGGGGCGTCGTTATGCCAACTGCAGGTATCTCCACCTGGTTAGAACCCCATCATCAGGTGCCCACAATCAGTAAAGTGAAAGGCTCTTCGTTAAGAGGACCGCAGGCTTAACGCTACGACGAATGAAGCCGTAAAGTCCAAATGCAGAGGGGATTTCATTAACCAATTTTTTCAATACCAAAAATAAGTTTTATGGGTGAACCACAGAATTTACGTGCTTGAAGAATCAGAAAAATCAGACAGTCAAGAAAAAAAAGCACACACCACATCACCAGGGCTTGACATTATTTTTAAGGTGTCTAAAAGTATGCAAATTATAAATTTTTCAGGTTTCTTGAATGAATTATTTGTACTTCTGGGCTTAACATTTTTGTAGCATAAGTAAAATGTAAAAGTATTTTCAGTCCCGTATGTATAAATTCGTATTATCAGAGCATAACCTAATCTTAAAAGGTAAGTCCACAAAAAATAAGAAATGGTTAAGTCCCAAAACGATCTCAAAAGAATATGCAAATTGAATGAGAAACTTTTTTATCACCTTCGCTCTGAATAGTGCAATTATCCCCGGAGAACCTTTCTCGCCTTTCGTAATTTATTTATTAAACACTTGGCCTGAAGACGGCAAACAATTTGTGTTGCCCGTCGGATGGAGTCACGTAGTAAATGCATAAAAAATCGGCAACCGAAAGAAAGTTAAGTTGGGTGCCCCATGCATTTATGCAAACTGTGAGACATTGTTGCGAGACCTTCTTCCAACATTAAGCTGTGCTGCGTGTCACACTAATTTGACCCAAAAGGTCTCAGCCAGCACGAACCTCATATAAAACACTCAAGCGAGATGGAATTGCAGGGACGAAATATCTGCTTCTCCAAGTCCCTGGCTGCCACTTTAAATAATTCACAGGGCGCAAATAAAGAATATTCTAATTGGGCCACAATTGTAGGCAGCTAGCTAAAGGACTAATTGCACAAACAGTCAAATAGAGTCAAGGCCTGAGGACAAAAACGCACATCCCACGAACCGCAAGCTGGCGTGAAACATATCAGTCACTAATTAAAACAAAATTTGATTTCGTCGCCGAAATCGTACTCCTCCTGCGGTCTTCTGCCCTCAAGTGCGCATGCACCGCAATCTGGATAATTATTTATTTTGCCTTCAGCTCCCGAGCTCCGCAGAAGTCCTTATCCATTTCGGGAAACCACATTTTGGGTTGGCATCGATGCATTTGAGCATGAATTTCCATCTGTATGGGTTTCTAAGGCATTGTATTATCTCAGAGCTCTGCGGCCTGAGTAACCTGTGATTTATTTAGCGTCAATTATACATTTTCTTTGGATAATTTAGAGAAATATAATGTATTATAAGAAATATAAGTCTTTACTTGTAGCGTTGGGATATAAATAAATAAATGAATATGATCTTCGTTATGATATCCTAACGAGTGTATTTATCACTGTGGATGGCAGTCCACGTAGTGACGAAGCGCACCAGGAGGGTGTGCGAAGGCGACTACTATATATAGCCGCAGAATTGATCAAAATCATATTGAATTGCAGCGTTCCGAAAGATACAAATTTTTGAAATTGTAATTATTTAGGGGATCGCATAAAGTTTTCAAAGTTGATATCACAACTTTTGTATGTTAAAGGTGCGATCGTCACTGGTTTTTTACCTCGTTAAGAGGTGTTTTAATTTGATATTCAAACATCAGCCCAATTATTTGTAGTATTTAAAAAAACGCAAAAAGAGCTTCATATAACATCATATTATAGTATTTCATCTTGGCAAACCTTCAATCTAAATATTGCGCTATTTCAGGGGCATTTCTCACTAGAATCTCGTGCTTGCATCTGCTTGCAGCATCTAAATTAATGTTCCGAAACAGACAAACCATTTAACTCGACAACGAACTGTGGACCAGGCTCTGCCCCCTCAGCTGCCACCACAAAGCTGCGTTCATCGCCGGCAAGTTGCAACTAACAACGTTGCCAATCCTGGCCAGAAAACCCCCCTCCCCTAGCCCAGACCCACCGCAGTTAATTTGTTGTACAAGCCCGCACACAAATAAAGCAGCCAACAAGCAAACTGGAGGAACGAATCGTTTGCTTTGAGCCAACATGCAACACTTTATCCACTGGATGACTGTTTTCAAATTTACAGCATGTCAACAGGCGAGTGCCCGTACAAGCGCCCAAAGTTTCTGGGGTCCGGTCGGAGTCCAAGGACCAGCTATCCCACATCACATTAACCATATGGTCGGGGCGAGGACACTGCAGTTGGCTTCTAAATTGTGTAAATATGTATTGCGTATACGTACTGTTGCGCCTGCCACTTTCATCTCCAAATGGCGCGTTTTCTTTGTGTTCGCTGAATAGAGCAAAGCTCAATTTGGATGCCAACGATGATGTAAAACCGCATATGACTCAAAAGTACAGTTGTGCTGGATGTCAGTAGCTAAGATTCTATTATTCGGAGATATATTTAAATGACTGATGGTGAGCAACAAGCTCCGTTTGCAATGCATTAGCGATTAGGTTTAAATGTAATATTTGAATATATAATATTTGATATATGATCGATACAAAAAAATATAGAATGGGCTAATTTCATCAGCCATCTCCTAAATCGCTTTATAAAAGCCACATTAGCATATTTACCCTCTTTTCATTTTTTTAACATTTTATATTTTACAAAGATAATAATACGATTAGTTTAAATTTACGTATTCTAATAACGTCCATAGCAAAAGGTAGGAAATTAGGATTATTGGTGCTTGAATTAGTTATAAATTTATTCTATACCTTCATTTAATTTTTAAAAAGTTGTTTGATTGCTTTTTCATTTTTAACAAAATATAACTACGAAATATTTGTCCCAACCCCTGATTGATAATAGTAGTAAAAACCTGCAGAGAACCTGCATCTTACACGAGGAATATAAATTTTTTGTCATGTCTGAAAAATATTCAAATTATTTATATCAGCACGCTTTGAAGGTAAAAACATTCCCTACCCAGCTCACGTATTTCCACAAACACCTGTATTAAACAATGGACATAAAATCAGAGCTTAGGAGAGGAAAAGGACGAGGGAAAGTAAATTTTCAAAAGCAAGATTTTTTGTGCCAACTTCGCAGAGAGAAGAAAATACGCCGCATGGCAAACACGTTTCGCATTGATGTGGAAATTGTTAGTCGCATACTCCGGTGTTGTGTTGGCCCTTTTTTCGCACAGTTGAGCTCACATTTTATGGTCAAGTTGCATTCTGTTTCATTTATATTTCATGTGTGGTTCTTATACCAAGTTCCCTCTCCGGCCAAGACAATTTCACATTTTACCCTTCCTATTAATGTCAATTTAAATGCTCCAACACTTTAGTTGCCAAGGGGCGTCCACTGCCGTTGTCTGACTGAGATATTGTTTGCACAAAAGCACTTAAAGACTGCATTACTCCTCCTAGATAATCGCTCGGAAAATAGTTGAATTCCCTTTTCCGCTCGAGTCCAGTTCCGCAGTCATTTGTGGCAATTTGCGTGCTCATTGTTAATTTGATTTTCAGTTTGAGATAGGCGAAAAACACCTCGACAGCTCCTGGGGCCTCTGCTATTTGGTTTGGGCGTGGCTGGACCTGGGCGCATAATTGAACGATAAATTAAATAAAAGCAATGGAACGACCGAAAACCAAAATGCATTCAAACGAAAAGAAACCGATGCCATTTCATGGCCCCAAGGCAATTGAACTGTAAGCGTGAACTCTTCCATCGAAGGCCCCGCACTACCTTCAGCTAAATAATTGACCAAAAGGTGAATCACTGGGAAAAAGGGGCACTAGAAAATATTTAACACCTGGCAATTTCCAAACGGATTGTAACTAAATGTACATTGCACATAGGTATTTGATACACAGAGAAAATTCAGACGTTCTCATCAGAGTTTAAAATGTTCTTAAAAGTATAAAGACAGTTTTCAAGTTGAAAATGTTTTCATTTTTCTCGAATCAAGTTGAATTGGCGGTATTTAAATTGTATATCTCAACAAATAAACAATTCGTTCAAAAAGTTGCAAATTAAACTCAATTTGTCTTTTCCCTTCTCACCATTTCATTTAAGTATTGAGAACATATATACCAAAATGTACCAATATGGTTTTATAGAACGAAAGTTCTCAATTCAAGAACAATGTTCTTGAACATATCTCTCTGTGTGAAGTTAAAGGACTCACGAGTAAAATATAGATTGAATCCTCGATTTTAACAATAGAGAAGTCACAGATTACGCTCAAATCCCTTCTTTGTTAAAGAGGATCTTATCGTATAAACGAATTTGCGGTTAGTAATCGCCTAACGTCCAATGCAAATATGTTGTACATACATTCGTACATTTATGACTTATTAAAAACTTTTAAAACGTGCACTTGCAATACCTATTAAGTCGGGGTTCCCAGTCCTGAATGGGCAGCTTCGAACTTTGATGTTTTTGTCGGCTTAGACGTTTACGGTCTGGCGGTCATTTGCTCAGTTGAGCGCAGCTGGGGAGTGTGAGAAGCGCATAGGAGGGTCCTGAGCAAAGCAGCATGCTGTGCTGAGCGGCAGCTTTCAAAAAAAAAAGGTCACCGAAATTATGTAAATGCAAAGTAAACAGCCGAAAAGCAGAGAACGGAGAAAACCTGCTGAAATGAGTGACTTACCGGTGGTGAAGAGTAGTACGTAGAATCAGTGCAGAATTTAGAGCTCCTGATCAAGCCAATGTCTGACCTCAGCTATGAATAACCTGACCCAGAGATCGCCCTATAGCCAAATCGGAATGGGTGCTGCCGGGGGCTTTCTCACCGGATTTGTGCTCCTGAAGGCGAGTAAAATGGTGGCCGTGGCTGTAGGCGGTACCATACTGGCCATCGAGCTAGCAATGCAGGCGGGTTTGGTCAGGGTGGATGTCCTCAAGATAATGTCGCAATCTCAGGATCAGGATCAAACTCATGGGCAGCTGCTAGTCGCCGGGGAGGGGATGAACCTCATCCGTGTTCAAGAACTTGGGGATAAGGCCAGGAAGGCGTGTGCCACCAGCGGTCGTCTGTGTGTTGCCTTCTTGGGTGGCTTTCTACTCGGCTTTGGCTGGGCCTAACTAATGCAAATTAGCAAAACTACACATAAAGAACTACACTTATATATTTAAATTGTAAACGAAAGTTCCCACCTGTAATGCAGCTCTCTGGAAATATTTTTTCTTCTTTTTTCTAGCAGTTTTTTGGTGCCGGCGCTCAGGGAAAGTTTCCATAACAAAAGCCTTGAAAATTTCATAGAAATACTCTTAACAAATAGCCCAGTCGCTCTTCACCGCACACACATACACATACTGAAACGTGCATTTAAAGTTTCTGCTTCGGCTCACCATAAAAAGCGACCCAGCAAAAACTTCAAACTTGTAACAACATTTTCATGCGCTTTTAAGCATTTCAATTTTCACCCCGCGTAGGGAGAAAATTTATGCATAAGCAAAGTTTTTCATAACCAAGGCAATAGCTCAGTTCAGCAATGTGGGAGTTGGAAAATTGGGGGGTGTGTCAGATTTTATATGCATGGCGCGGACTACGAGAATATGTGATTAGCCAATAGGAATCATATGCGGAATATGTATAACTAAAAAAAAAAGAATTTGGTTTCCTATATTAAAAATGCCCCACTGAATGTCACGTTTGAATAAGAGATATTTTCCATCCAGCCTTTTCTTTATCTCATGCTGGTGGGGAAAAATGGTAACGATTGCCACAAGCGAACGAAAAATAAATATGCCACACTGGTCAGGATCTTTTCCCAAAAACGAAAATCAATTTAAATCGAAACCGAAACTCGAACACTCGAACATTCACTAACAAACCACCGACACCGAGTCACACGCATCACGTACGACTACGGAACACATGTCGTATGAGCAATGAAATTTGCATTTGAAAAAGCCAAAAATTGGGTTCTTTTCTTCTTTGGCTAGCAGCCGCCCCAGGAACCAATTTAAAGTCCGGCAATTGCCGAACTAGTTGAGTTTGACGTTTTAATTATTCAAATACCGATTGCCCGATAATAGATAATCCCAATTAGCAAGGTATAGCCCCTGTAGTGGTGACCTGAATTAATTGAAAGAGTGCGACTGCTGGGGAGTTCGAAGATAAATGAAGTTGAAAGTTTGGCTTGTGATTAGCATGGAAATCAGACGGGGCGGGAAAAGAGTGAAAAATGGGAAAACGAGACTGCAGTGTGATTGTGAGGACCGCAAGCGCTGGTGGATTCAATTAATTAAAGGTGATAATTGGGTGGCTAATTGGCAAAAGATTTTCCATTTAGCAGAGCAAAAAACCTGGCAAACAAGCACACAGCTGTGAAAGATGGCCGAAACTTGCATAAAAGCTGATTAAAACTTAAATTTGGAAGATAAATCCAACCCAGGTGTTTTGACTAAATTAGCCTATCTTGCTTCATAATTTATCCCTAATAGAGTACTTTAAATCGGCTTACTCAAACAATAAAGTGTATAAATGTAAACAAAGCAATGGCAAAGGTAAACGTTTCGACTTCCGTTTGGCTCCTTTCTTGTTTTCATTTGTGTTTATGCATTTGGTTAAATATTAATGTAAATGGCTTAAAAAACATTTACTTAACCATAACCACATAATCTGTAGGCTCTGGCAATTCCACATGCAAGTTTGAACATACAAAACACAAAATCAAATTTGAAAAGCCCAAACAACAAATGGCATGTAATTGTTTGCCATCAAAGCAAACCAAACTCCAGAGTCTGAGCCAAATGTATGTAATTGCGCAATATGTCTAACAATTTGACCATAACTGAATTTGCACAAAACCACAAATAGCTAAATTGAAAATAGCTGGCTCGGTCGGTCGTGGGAATTATTAAATTTGAAATTAAATGCATTCTCGTGCAATTACTGTGCCAATGAAATTGGGCCTGTGTGAATTTATAATTACTTCAAACAGACCATTTAATTCCCGACATCGTCTCACCTGTCTGCCAATAACTCGATTAAAACTTAAGCAGTTCAGAACTATAAACCACCTACACCGAATGCAGCTTCAACTTCAACTTCAACTTCAACCTCACAGCTTCTGCAGCGGCTGCTCATTAAATTCTCATGCTTGCCTGCAGTCCAAGGTGAAATGCACAATGCCCCATCCACGAGTTCCTTTGCAATGTTTTTCTTTCTTCTCGACTCTCAGCCTCTTCATTTGCTGCCGCTGCCTTTGTTGTTAACATAAAAGCGGAAAAACGTGGCAAAATATGGGGGAGGGAGTCTCGGAAAAGCCATTCTATCTTTGGGTCTGACCTATGGCGGAGGAAAGGTGAAAAATTGAGAACTATTAGGTGGAAAAATACACAGGTTAAGGTACTAAGCAATGCAAGATATTTCAAACCTTGCAAGGGATGGAAAATGTTACAAGTATGTAACTGATTCCATTTCTTATCGCGACCAGCTAGTTTCTGTTAAATAATTAATACTCCACTAGGATTGCCAAAAAAATTTAATCTTATTCTCACGTTTAAATATGGTAGAAATTAGTAAACAAAAAAAATGTATTTGGGAGTCCAAAAATTTATTTTAGTTGTTTGGGATCCTAAATTTCTTAAAAATTACTCATACGACATGTATGCCAGTTAGAATTTACATACTCCAAACCAATCGTTTACCATTTTAACATTGTCAACTTATTAATTTCATTGGTATAATTGTTAAAGACCAAAAAACAAGTGATTGGATCAAATATTCGCCACCCGGAATAAAATAAATTTTTTATCGAAGGCAACAGTACGTATGAGTGATAAAGTTCTAAGCCAATGCGCAGACCCCAAAACTCTTTTTTACAATACATTTTCTCATGAAAGTAAACATTTTCACATAAAAGGGGACTCCCGGAATCTCCTTATTTATATAACCAATTTAAATTAAAGCTGACACCACGAAAATTGAGTTATACATGCCACCGAAATTGCCAAGGAACTGCTACCAAAATCAGAAGGAATCACAGTTTGTGAAAATTGATTGATTGTTATGATGATTTTCTCAAGCCACAGGGAAACTAAAACAAGGAAAACAAGTACAAAACAGTTTCTATGGCAAGGAATTCAAAACATTTTCTGTGCGTTTGGGCGGATGAATTTAATTATGTTATTTAAATAGGCAAATAGGAAAATAGGCAACGGAAGTGTTTTCAAACTTCCCCTCTCCCCGAGATCAATCGTTTTAAAGTCCCTTAAAGGTATTCTCCCTACACAAGCGGAAGTAATTTCCAGCCCAAGTTGCCTCGACCATGTCCAACCCAAAGCAGGACCTTCAATAAATTTAGACCTGTAGGCGTGGATGGACTGCTGCTATCCGATTCTCACATCGCTCCAACTGTCTGGCTGGCATTACGTGCAAATAGTTACGTGAAATTATTTCCGGAATTGGTAACTAATATAACTTCGTTTGAGTTCCCTCGGCAGAATTGCAATGAAGTTGCAGCCAAGTTTGCAGCCAGCTTATCTCAAAAGTCAAACAACGGAGCTGAACTGATTAAAGCTTTTTTGTTAAAGTTTCGACGTCAGGGAATTCGCAGAAGAGTGCACTCTTTGCTTTTGCGAAACCCTTTCTCCGAATGCCTCGTATATTTCCACTGCAGCCGGCTCAAACTGTCGCCATAAATGTTAATTAAATTAAAACGCTAATAGGCGTGAAATATGATAACACACAGATACGGAAACATGCAGACACCAGCTTTCTCCCAGGAGAAAGCAAGGGCTGTCAGGTGGCAATGTGGGGGGGGGGGGAAACGGATGAAAGCTATGTAACAGCTGCCGCAAAAGTCTCCTGCCACGCCCCCCCATGCCCACTTTCGCCCGAGGGGGCGTGTGGCAATTGGCAAAGTTGCCGCTCACTTGATTTTCAGAATAATACTCGCAATAATTAAAATGAAAATTTAGAAATGGGCCAAAGGCATCGGGCACCGCTGCCAGTCGAAGCATCTGGCAAAGGGAAAGCAAACAGACAGATAGAGAGTTGGAAAGGGCTTGGAAGGGGTTCGGAAGGGGTTCGGAAGGGGTTCGAAAGGGCTTTATACCACTTGGCCGCCTCCTTGGGCTCGAAAAATTTGCCTTTTGGTGGCGCCTAATTAAAAGGGATAAGTGCCGGGGCAGGTGTGAACCTGGAGAGGCATAGCGATGAGGTAAAATGGGTGGGGCAGGCGTAATTACTAATTGCTGTGATTATAAGGGTCGAAAGGCCCTTTCTCAAGTCGGCTTGGAGGCTGCGAAAATCTGAAAAATAATGAAAGTGGGCCTACTCATAAAAATAGGTATCATGATATCTATATAAAAACAGGGTTGTCATAAATTGATAAAATGATTGTTATACGTCTTGGGCCATTTTAGTTCGAATTTTCTTAAATTTTTAGTTATACCAAAGTACATTTTTTTTAAATAAAATTTAAAAATAAAAACCAATAAAAGTTGCCTTTTTAAAAATGCTTAAACATCTAATTTATTTTTAAATATACCACAAATGGTTAATATAATTATACCATAAAAATGGATATGATGACAGGCCTTTTGAAAAACATCAATACAATCGATGGTATTATCGATTGCAAAAACATCATTAAATTTATTAAATTAATTGGCTTAATCCATTTTGGTTCTAATTTTCTTAAATTGTTAGTAATACCCAAGTATTTTTTTTAAAATTAAATTAAAAATAAAAACTAAACCAATAAATTTTATTTTAATAAAAGTTGTATTTCTAAAAATGCTTGAACATCTTTTTTTTGTAATACACCACAAATGGTTAATATATTTATAATATATATGTACATATAATACATATGTATATAATCGTTGACACGCCTCTTTTAAAACCATCAATAAAATCGATAGTACTATCGATTACAAAAACATCATTAAATTAATAGAAACTTTGTAGGATGCGATACCCATTGGTAACTCCTTGATATACCCGCTCCAGAGCTCAGCGGTCTCAATCGGCATCCACAAATATACCAGTAATTCTGGTAACTAGACTTTATCAAACACCAGACCTTGTGGGCAGCTTTTCCCCTTTGAGCCGATCCCACTCCGTTTCCCCGGACCGCTTGCTTATGTGTCTGTTAAAGTGCTATTGACAGTCCAGACCGCAGTGACAGGTGACAAGGGGGGGTTTGGGTGCTAAAGCTGCTTAGTTCGAAGGAGGTTAACACCCCCCATCCCCACCCCCCAAAACCGCCGCACCCCGAGGGCTTTCTAATTTGAGTGTCGCTGTCAAGGTTCACGCGTGCACTGTCACAGATTTGTTGTTCGCCTCAAACTACCCGCCATTAAGATGATGAAATGTCCCTGAAGGTCACTAGGCAACAGTCCACCCCATTCACTTGTTGCCTATTAACCATTATTAATATTACACTATGCGGTTGCGTCCTTTGTGCCTAACATGCCCTTGGTCGAATTTACACTAACCAAAATAAGGTTAACTCCATCCTTATCCCACAGGATTGGGGTTTTGTCTAACCATTTTGGTTTTCCAGTGTAGGCCTGTGTCTGGCCGCCTCTTGATAATGCTTAATTTGCTGTTTAATTATGCGTAGAGCATTCTTTGTGGGCGGTCGAATGTCCCTTCTAATTACAACCGTTTGTTATCTGCCAGGGAACACTTTTCTGGTTTCCGTTTAAAACGGCTTAGGCTACCAATTTTCACAGGCTCACACATAATATACCACTTCTTTTCCATTTTGCAAATATACATACATGTACACTGGAGAATGACAATTTAGCATAGGCAACAACTTCATTTGGGTTACATTCCACTCTCACCCGAACTCTCACTCAAGCTGGGAACTTGGGAAGGGGGATTACAAATGGACGAGCTTCGTGTAAATGTAACTGCTCTGACATCCAAACACGTTCGAGAAACATAAACAGCTTGGGTCCCATTTGTATTTTGTTTCTGGTCCTCCTTGGCCCTGCTCAATTTAGTGAGCTAGCCTCATAAATTTTAAATATACTTTTCTGGTGGCAAAACAAACAAGATAGAACCTAAGGTCGAGACTTTCGACTAAGATATACCCACTTCGTAGTATCCTATTCAAGTTTTGCACGCACAAGAAAGTTTCTAAGCATTCTTTTGATTTTCAATTTAATGATGTTTTTATTTTAAATAAAATTCAACATTTCTTTAAAATTAATATTATAAAAACCCTTGATCAATATTCTCTCTTCTTTCCTTTGGATTCTGTCCAGTATACCCCAAAATCTTAGAATAATGAAAATTTAAATGTTTAAGAGTTCCAAATGTGTATAAATCGGGAAAAGATGGAGCAAAGGGTATCACTAGGGTAAACAAAATATGGATCGAGTATCAGCCTATAGATTTAAATAACGCTAGTCCATAATAGGACCAGAAGAAAAGTAAATATAATTTTAATAATTAAGGTGAGGTTGTAATATGAAACCTCCAGAATAAAATATAAGTCTTCAGTATAGGGTCAACCAGACAGATAAAGTTTAATATCACTTAGGACACTCCTACCTAGAAAAATAAATTCAGATTTTAAAACGTACTTTAAGTTGGACAGCCTGACAAGAAAGCACTTATATAAATGATACAAAAAAGTTGAATGCGCCCTGGTATTTATTTTAAAATACTTTTCGTTAATAATAGACAGACCAACATTTTGGCAATACTTTTAATGTCTGGCTCAAAGTACGCCACTCTCCTATTTATCTTCTCATTTAGCCCGATAATAAAAATACCGCATCATTTGCAAAATACAGACGCAGAACTTATTTGCTCGGACATAAATCTCAGTAGTCTATAGAAAACACTCTGCGCGCATAATATGGATGTTCCGAGCCGGCGCTTAAAAGCCGTTTAATAAGTCTGGCCACAACACACCCATGACAAATGTACACGACTGCATTGTATACTTGTGTATACTATACAGAATCGAAAGCAGAATGGAGCAGGGAAAAGCTTGTGAAAGTTGCCACTGGAGTTGGGCTGGTCAGGGCTGGTCTCTGTTGCAGGTCGATTGGGGCCGCTGCACTGGCCATAAATTTTATTGGCCGCCTATTGAAACGTTGACATGGCACAGATATTTTGTCGCATAATTTTTGATAAAGTGCTCTGGCCGTTCCCAAAAGGGAATAAATAAAGGAAAGCTGCAAAATAAGATAGCTCAATCAAATTGAGACTGTGGCAATAAAAAGACACAAAAGCAATTAGTTGCAGTACCGAAACTTAAGGGTTTTAAATTTCGGATAATGGGATTTATGAACGACATTTATAAATTTAATTTTGTCTATCCATCTTCCAGTTCTCCAGTTTCTTACACTTTTGCAAATCCAATATGCCACCAAATAATGGAGACCCCATTTCTCAGCTAGGACTCCATTAAAATAAAGTATTTTAACTTTCGCCGCAAATCCATTGAGCACATTAACCTTTCCATGTCTCTGTATGCTCAATAGAGTCGGGCCACAAGTTTATTTGCTCATTCAGCTCAATCACAGATCAAATAGCTGGAAAAAAGTGCTGGAGTGCAAATACCTGGCAAACAATTTGAACTACTCTCAACCTTTAAACTGCAAACAACGAGGAGCAGATTGCCTGCCAAGAAAATGGGAGGTGAGTTGGGGTTGGCTTGGGGTTGGGTTTAAGGAGGAGTCGAGTCAGACAATTGCCCCCGAGGAGTCGGGCAGGCAGCATAAATTGCTCCGACACGAAAGAAGTTGGATTGCCGGGCAAGGGATAAGCAGCCCTCTCAACTTCGCCCTTCACATCGTGTCTCTCCTCCTGAGGCGAGTCCCTTTGTTTTTCCTGCAAACAATTTGCCAAATCCGGGCCAGAGATTGAACAAAAGAAGTGCATATGTAAAACTTGGAACCTACTTCCTTCAGAATGACTACCTGGGGCATCCCAGTGATTTCACTAAAATCTAGGCACTAACATCAAAGAATGTAAATGTCTGAATCTATCTTGGAGAAGCTATCATTTTGATGTCTTAATTTTCCCATCATTGCTTTGGCAGCTAAATGATATAATTTATATATCTACCTTAGAAATAAAATTTTAGGATGAATTCGAATGAATAAAGAATCAGGAAACATGGTCTGTCGAACAAATTCTCAAGAAATCGTTAGCTATTGAGAATACTATGTTTGTAGATATAAGCATTATATTATAAAGAATGTTTAGATATAAGAGACAATTTAAAATGTTATGGATTTTTACAACTATATTGATAAAAAAGGAAATACATTTTTTTTAAATCAATCATCATCTCATTCATCGTTCCGCATTTTTTGATTAAAGTATCTGCATATATCAACCTCAATTTATATACCTATATTTAAATGTGTGTAGCTTCATGCCATAAAATATAGCTATCCAATTTCACATGTATATCACTATTGCCTTTTTAACGCCTGCAAGAATAACTGCCGCGAACTGTGTGAAAGTGCAAATGCGACTTTCATGTTTAGAAAATCTATGAAAAAAGTGTGAGAACGGACATAGTGTCGAACCACTATCAATATATTTATACCCCCATAAAGTAAGTGAGCAGCAAACGGATGAGGATAAAAATGATTGAAGCAACTGTCAAAGTGATTGACAGAAAACAAAGGCATTCGGAGGCGATAGGAAGAGGGATATACTAGCATAAATTACAAAATAAATAACATAAATTTAAGTTATTTACGTCGTTGTCGTTGCCTGGCACAACCAATAACGCCGAAAAATATGTAGTGTTAGCCCGTCAAGGTATCGTCTTGACAGCCCAAAAATTACAATGAGCTGAGGTTCAGCCCCTTACCATAATGCTGTTTATTTATAGTGTTGTTATGTGAGTTATAGGGTGTGTGGTATCTAGAGTTTCGGTTGTGTTGTATATCTTCTGGGAACTTAAATAAATATTTTATTTTTCCTTAATTTGGGGCCCGTTTCGGGAGTGCCGCTTACATTTCTCGGAAAGATAAAGTGCCTGCTAATCTTGATCTTCTCGAATGTTAATGTATGTAACTCTAGCAGAGACTCAGACACAAAGCCTACTTAGATGGAATTATATAATCTAGAACAAAAACAAAATCTAAAGAGATGATTGATTAATCAAAGTAAGCCCTGCTTTTTCGCTGGACAGCTCAAATTTTTGCCTTCCATCATTCAGTAGATGTTTGTCTTTCAGATAAATTAAATAAGCCGAGAAAACCGATTTGCCTTTACAAGTTTATCTCTTCCTTAACTTTTTCGGACAGATAGCTATAAAGGACTTTGCCATGGACTCGAGAAACCGGCCCTAATAATCATGTCGATTATCTTAACGTTCCGTTGGGAACTTGGGAATCAAAAAGTTATATTATTTTAGACATAAAACAATTACATACCAGAAGCTACTCATAAAATACATACGAGAAAAACACACCTAAACACAAACTCCAATTAATACCTGCAAAACAACAACCCACCACACCTTCTTCACCTTCTTTAAGAGTTGTCATAAACATGTTAAATCCAATTTAAACATTGGGCTTGGTAAATTTATTTTATAAATGACCCTGTCAACAGGATGATGAACATGATTTTCAAATATTTGTGTTTGACTTATATTTGTGTGAGCCTTCATGTGTGTGCTTGTGAGTTTATATTTTTGATGCTGCTTACTGTTTACTATTGGCAAATAGTTTTCTCTTTCTAAGTTTAGTTTACTTTTATAAATGTTTTTTGAACAAATAACTTTTAAGCAAAAAAACCAATTAACGAGATTTGAAAGTCGTGACCTCGCACTTTCGTCATACAACATTTTGTATATAATCTTTTCGGATTATTTTGGTGTATTAATTCAGTGTAATTATCATTTTAAATTGCCTAACAATTATTTGTTGCTTTAGGCGATTAGAAATTTTAATAAATAGCTACACTCTGCTTTATTTATTTGTTTTCCAGTTTTTCCAAAAATTGTAAAACAAACCTTTTAATCTAAATCCAATGGATTACAATTAACCAATGTAGGCATTCAGCACAACAATTTAATATATTTTTTAGATTTACACACCCATTTAAGGTTTATCGTGCTCACAAAGCAATAATTCCCAACTGGTTTTCCAGAAAAATATGCTTAAGGTCCTGTTCGTATTTCTATGAATGCAAGCACACAAATGGCCTCGACCTTGAAAAACTTTTCATTAAATACTTTGCATTTTCGATGTTCCAAATAACTTTGTTAACAAGTATAACCCATAAATTAAACTGTAAATTTCCGATAAACAGCGCGAATTACATTTGACAACGTGTAGTAAAAGTTCGATAATGCGGGCTGAAACAATGGATTTTTTACTGCACTCAACGCTCATACAATTAAGTCGTACAGCAAGTGCCATCCGACATTCCATTCCACAAACTGTTGCCACGTGCCGCAACCAATAAATGTATCAAGCCCAAACAATGTGTAAATTACGCATATTAATTGAACGCTGCATGCTTTGCGGCTCTGTTTGTAATTTCATGATGATAAATAAACATGAAGAATGAAAAATTGTTTGTGTAACACCAGCAAACAAGTGCAGAGCCCCACACTAGTGGCTCTGCTTTCGGAAAATATATTTATTTTATATATATTTTTTACCATATTTAATTAGTTGCCGCCAGAGGAGAAAATGACCGAACGCGTTGACACAGTCGATTATGTTAATAAAGTCAAGATGGGCAAAATGAATGGAATGGTGCGGATTCGAAAGGGATTTTAGCGGAATGATATGGGGTGGTGGTGGGTCCTGACAAGGCCACAGCTCCACTGGCGTTTAATTGTCCATTGATGTTTATCGTGGCGTGTAAATTTGCAAGCTCATTGGCCACCTTTCCCTTTGTGTCCGCCGCAACCCTCTTTCATCCTTCAACTGTCAAGCGGCTTTACGACATTGATATGAATGTTATTCCCACCCTCCCCTCAGCGAACGCGTTTGTATGCACTTCATTGGTTTAAGTGCATTTATTTAATTGCAGAACATTTGCGCCGAGTTTAATTCGCATTAATGGGACATGACATTTTAATTGGATTAATTGCGTTTATTAAGTGCAGCACCTCCCCCTTCGGCCGGGCGAAAGTTAAGAGCTGATTAAGTTGCTCCGCTCAACCGGTCGGCACCAATCATCGGCAGCCAAAGGCCGGGGATCGATTCCCATAAAGGTAGTTGGTTCCGGAAAATGCTGCTGAGCCAAATTAAATAAGGGGCCTTCAACCTGTGAATAAGTAAAATTATTTATTACGGTCATGGGGGAAATTATATTTTAAACTCTTTAAAGACGAAAAGAGCATGAGTTTAAGGTACCATTTTTTTACACTTTACTCGTAGACTAAAAGGGTATAATAGGTTCGTTGGAAAGAATGCAATAGGTAAACGGTTTTCGATTTATTATCAATTATCATCTGGATGCCGAAAATTCTTTAAGTCGAACCATTCTTTTAAAAGATATAGGCAAATAAAGGAAAATACGCTATGTAGCGTGGTGTGCAACTTCGGAAACAGCCGATTTTCTGCATGCATATCTCCATCTCTCTCGCACTCCTTTTAGCTGAGTATCGGGTATCTAATAGTCGGGGATTTCGATCTTTCTTGTTATACAAGTTTTATAGAAATTCTAGTTTTATAAATTGGGAATCTGCACACCTAAGTCTACATATATAGATAGGCCATACAATGTATAGATAAGCCAATAAATATGATGATTTTTTCACTTCTAGTTTCTTAAATATGGAATTGGCACACCTATATCTACAAGGCCACATAAATGCCCTATAGTTCAAGCCTAGCTATAGCAAACACTGGAACAGCTTGTCCATTTTATTCCCCTGCTGGACCTAATTCAAATAAATGTTCCTTCCGTTCCGCTCTTTCGAAAACAGCACTCCAAAGGCACTTTAGTTCATAAAATATAAATAAGCATAAATCACGCATACAGGCAAACAGGAACATGATTAACAAGGTCATTTAACGGCACTTGTTTTTACACACGCCCCGCTATCTGTGTCCTGACCCGAGGAAAAGCTGGCATGTTTAGGCCTAAAACATTAGGCCAGCCAAAAGGCTTACCCCCGGGCCAGAAAACGCTTTTCCGCACAGAAAATTCGATTAGTGGGTTAAGCGCTGGACCCGCCCACCTAAATCAGCTTTTCCAAAAAACATGAAAAAGCAAAGGGAGGTTATCCGAATGCGTATTTCTTGATATATATTACTCTGGGGAGACATTTGATAATAACTTGCGGCCAATGTGGGCTATAATCAGCATAAGTTAGACAACTTTTAGTTGCTTGTTGTTTGCACTAGCAGTTAACAGATGTGTTCAGCCATTGATGTATGTGGAGTCGGCTGGCAAAAACCTTTATGGGACCACTGCCGCTGGCAATGGAAAAGAAGTCAGACATATTTTTCGGCTGACACAGCAAACATTAATCATTTGTATTGGTTGGATTTGCTTGTTTTTTCTTTTTGCCATGGCAAACAAGTCGATTCCTGAATTTTTATTGAGATAAAAACGAAATTGAGGAGCTTTTCGACAGCGTTTCGCCTAGCGGATACAGTGCGGATGCCTGTTTAAGGTAAATAAAATGGATTGGTGAAGTAAGAATTTTTTGGCGAGTACATATCCAAACACCTCCTTAAATATTTGTTTCTAAATTATTTTTATTTTATAAAAATTTTAAGTACAGATATTTTGCCACTTGAAACTGCTTTGACAAGCGTTCATAGCGTTCATTTCCTTTCCTGAATTCGCATCAAACTGCCAGAACCCCATTTTTTGGTATGGCGATGAGCAGAGATTCCTTGCCACACGCTGAGAAAGTGGCGGGGCAAATAAAAAATTATGTTGCATGCCACATGGCGCCCTATGTCTTGGCATATGCAGCAAATAATTTAATTTGGAAAACAACGGGTAACGAGTAAAACAAGTAACAACTGTGAAATAACAACGAATATTCTATGTACTTTTTGTAGACATAAAAAACAAATTTTCACAGAAGATATTATCTCTGCAAAATTATAATTTCTGTAAAAAGAGAGAATATCTTATCTTTATTATTTCAGTTTCATAATTTCTGTAAAATAATAAACTCTTTCCTAAACTCCATACATTTATTAGAAACACTATAATAATTATTATACTTACATTCAAAATGTACAAACTATAACTTTTGTAATTTGACACGCCTGTATTATCAAGAATTAGAATTACAAATACTTACATTATTAGTATTTGATTTTAATTTAGTTTATCCACACTATATAAATCTATTGAAAATAGTAAAATAAATATAACATAAATTTCGATGTGGAACATTTCTGTAACATAACATAGCTGATAATACTCGAAATCTCTATATAAAAAAGATCGCAATTTATGAGCTGAGCCTACAGTTCTTACTTCCCACCTGATTTGTATCTGACTGCCTCAAAACAAGGTTAGAAGGTCCTGACAAGCCCCGTCTCTGAACCAAAAATTTAATATATCAAGAAATATATAAAATTTATTAAGCAAACCGTGTGTAGGCATAAAATTTGATCCAACTTTATTACGACGAAGCCTAAAAGCAGGCAATGGCAAATTTAAAACTCCATCGAGGCTGCAAGAGTGTGTGTGCTTAGGCGTGGGTGTAAGTGTGTGCGCGGGTGTGACTGTGTGAGTGCGCTGGCTGCTGTTAGCTGAGCAAATAAACAGCGTTTTGCCATTTTTCATTTCAGGCGCCGCACACTAAGGTAAATAGAAAAGTGAAAGCAGTTAAAACAAACAAAATCAAACACAGGATAAGCGCCTGCGAATGTGTGTGTTTGCACTAGCCCACTCTAAGTGTAAGCGTGTGTGTGTGGGTGTCCATGTGGGCGTGGGTGTGCATCCATGTGTGGCAGGTCGACGTCGGCTTGATGCACTTGTTGCAGTCGGTGGAAAAAATGTTTCCAGCAAATATAATCCAAGCCAGAAAGAGAGGCGAGAAGGATATACTCTGTTGCCTATCTCTCGAGCCCTCCATGCAGCCAGCAAATAAATTAACAAATTAAAAGCGTAACAAATTGGCCATGGGTTTTGGTTGGGTTTATGTTTTGGGGTGGTTGGGAGGGGAATTTTAGTGGTGCATGTTGCAGGCGACTGCTGGCGCTGTCCTAAGTTGATTTTAATTAAATTAGAGAGAACGCAACACATGTCAACGATATGAACAAGTGCAGCGGGGAAAAGCGAATGGAGCCATAGAGCTCCAGGGGTTTCAGCTTGACGAAGTCATTTCCTAGATGGCTTATGAAGTAATTGAAGCCTTTAACCTTAGATCTAGATTATCTTTGCTAGGAGTTTTTTAAGCTAAAAAATAAATTTCTAAAAAAAAATTAAACAACAAAAAATATAATCATCAGCTTAAAAAAACATTTGGGGTGTCTAAAAGTATGCAACAATTTATTTTAAGCTCAGAAGTACACTGCATTCATTCAGGAAGAAGACTGTCGCTTATTTACTGCATACTTTTAGGTAAAAAAAAATTATATTATTTCATAATTAAGTGGAGAAATTCGATAATCCTTGGAAAAAGGGATATACAAGTTTAATGATCTGGATTGATTGAGACAAAGTAAATGGAATAGGCTCTTGTCAAAACACCATTCTAACGAACCGTAACTCTACTCATAGAGAATATATAGGCTTTCAATTCCTCACACCAAATTTCAGCAAAGTGCTAGACAAATTTGACTTCAGTTGACTCTAGTTGCTCATCAAAACCTCGTTGGGGCATTGATGCCATGTTTTGTCTCTCCAGCCAGTACAGCGATCCATTCCGTCAACGCCACGGGTATCGGTATCTGGAATCTCCATCTGTATCTGCGGGCTAGGCGACACGGCCTTTAAATTGCAGCCGCCGAAAATGGACAACACCAACAGTCAACGATGTCCGATGGCCATCGACTGGCGCCGGGAAATTGCAATGTTCGTCCCGAGGATCTCTGAGTGCTCGACTTGTGCGGACCCGTACCCCCTGGCTTCCTGGCTTCCTGATGTCCTGATGTCCTGACATCCTGGCTGACTGACTGCCTGCCATCCCGGTCGTCTGGCTCTCTGGCTGCTTGGGCATCCGCGTCCACATCCGGCTGATGTGCAAATCAAATAACAAATGATTGTCTCTGCCAAACTGGGCGACTCGACTCGTGACTGTGATTAAGGCCAGGCGAGTGGAAGTGAGCCCCTGCCCTCCTCTGGATGGACTGGTTGGTCTGCATGGACTTGTCCATCTGCCAAATGAATATTCCACATTCTTCCTTCTCTGCCCACACTCGCATATTTTTCTATGCGCAATCACAACAGATTGTATGTTGGCTTTTGTCTAGTTAAATTGAATCAAGCATGGTTGACATATGGTTTTTGTGGAATAAGAATGGAAAGAAAACTTGATTTGAGTTAGTTTTCACAGTCCAGTGCCAGGTGTGATAAGATAAGCTGGATTTTCTTTTGTAATTATTTTTCTAAAGCCCTGGGAATCCTTCAAATGGATATTTCTTCAAAAATAAATGTTTGCTCTGTCATAAAACCCTCATCAAAAAAGGAAGTAAGTCTGAAAAACATAACAAAGGCACAAACGTCACCTGAGCTAAAAATGCAATAAAATTTGGAAGGGTTTTGGGACCAGTAAAAAAATTCCTGCCGTAATTAGTATGTTCATGTCGTATAGAAAGGATTCTGGATCAAAAAAACAAAATATTAATTTATCTTTATTAAATCTCTTTTTATGAAATTTTTGTATTAAAATAAAATTATCTTAACTGAAAAAACAGAGTTAAATATTTAATTATTTTAAGCCAATTAACATTTTTTTGGGGGTTGAACACGGACGAACTTAGGGACGATTCTATTTGCTGTTAATAATTAAAATGTGATAGTTAAGTTACTTCACCTACTTTAAGACTTTAATCAGCTTATTTTTGAAACATAAAATTCCAAACCTAAATTTAGTTACACAGAGTTGTTACAGTAATTTTTTCAATTTTGCAATCTATGTTTTTCCTTGTGAAAAGTCGACCCGTCTTAAGTTTTTATTCTCATTCACTTTCATTCCTGCTTTGCACTTAAAGTCTTTATTCAGTTTCGCCGAGTCAAACTTTTGTTTTATTTTAATTTTTGTGTAGCCCGGAACCAAAAATCGCAAGTAAATGTCTTTTACAAGTTGAATTTAAGCTGAAAACTTTTCTAATTAAAATTAAATAGAAACTTTTGCTCCAGTGAAGTTTTGATTATTATTTGGATTTGTTTTTCATATACCTACTTATTTACTCTATTCCCTTACTTTTTCCTCGGTCCTACAGTTAATACTGTCACTGAGGTCATGCATCGAATGGGGTTAGAGTCAGCGTTAAAGTTATATGAAATGAAAGTTCCCCCCTCCCTCAAAAACTTTCGGAACTCGGTTGACGTCGAGCTATGAAGGTCAAGAGGTGGTTAAGAAGTTTCAAACTGCATTGCAAAGTGGGTGAAGTTGAAAATTGGCGAAAGTTGAAAGAAGCCGTTTAGGAAAAATCACCAAAAGTCAAAGTGGATCTCATTAGTACGAATGCAAATTTGTCAAATTGTTGAATGCATTGCTAAGATATTGTTTTTTTAGATTTTGTTATATCTTATTATCAAAGGACATACTCAAAAGTATAGAGAGTCATTTTCCGACAAATAATGAATATTATTTACCCTTAGTAAGGATAATTGGCATTTAATTTAATAAAAATATGACATCTCATCTTATTATTTCGTTAACTTCCGTTTCGGCTTAAGACACTTTTCCTTAGTTCAACTCCCTCCTCGCCAAGATATTTCCGTACTTTCTGTGAAAGGCCATGGATAAATTTCCATTTTGCCGAGTCAAAGAGGGACCTTTGCGCCTACAATCTACATAATTTATTAACGAGAGTTTGAGCGTCTATTTCCGCTCAGCAAACCGAGCCCCGACAAGACGGAGTGAGAGATCTCATGCATAATTAAACACGTAATTAACCATTATTATCAGCGTCTGATTTCAGTTAGATACTCCAGAGTCCCCTTATACCGACCTGAAATGAGTTTCGAAAGAACTTGGTGGGCAAAGTTTTCCCCACAGTTCACGGGCAATCAGACAAGCCGCACGCATTTTGATTTGTGCGAGTAGCCGAACAGTAGCTCAGACTGAGAAATTACAGTTGCTAATGAACATTAATTAATTAGGGGCCTCCTGAGTGCCCGGGGGAACGTGTCCTCCGGAAGGAGCACGTGAAAGTGAAGTCTTCCTGCCCTTGGTCAATTATACCAGCTCAACTGTTATCCCCAGGCTCACCGAATGTCCCTGATGTCCAGGTGGAAAAGGTTGCCTTCTAATTGCTTACGATTGCCTCCGTAACAGACGGATGCAAAACAGTTTTATTGAAACCAAACCATTTTAATGGATGCAAAAACGTTATGCAGTCAGCTTTAATCAATAATAAAGCTACGTTTCCCTTTATTGAATCGTTATGTGAATGCCAATTTAGTTAATAATGATTTTATGTCAATTAGCAAAAGCTAAAATCCTATTTAAGTGGCTACTTATTTGGCAACCAATATCTAACACCAATAAATAGAATGATTTTAACTAGAATAATATTTGATTTTAACCTGTTCTAAGTTCACAAATTGTTTTGTAGTATATATGCATAATTACGTCACATTTTCTCCGATTCTATTTCCGTTGCTTACGGCACAAAAATGCCGCAGTTTATTAATTTTCTCCCATTTCTGGGCCATTTTCACAGCTTCTGTTTTCAGCACCTTAGTGGATTCCCCATGGCGAACATCAAAGCAAACGCCGAAGCGTTGGCAACATCGCGGGGGTCCTTGTACAGGTCCTTTTCCCCCCATTACGACCACGTTTTTCAGCCAACTGGCTCATAATTTTCACAATTAGCAGACGACAAGCTGGCCTGGAATTTACATTTACTGTGAACGGCGGCCGGAATGGCAGAAAAAATGTAATTTAAACCAATTTGGTGAGCAAGTTAAACTCCACGACGTGTTGCATTTAAAATACTGCGATGATAACTACAGAAGGTTACTTTTGTGAATTTGAAATAGTTATTTTGGCTGTTATTTTGCTGATAAAAATAATTTTACATTGACCTATATTTTAACATTAACCCATTTTTACCGAACTTAACTAAATTTATTTTTTTTTGTATTTTTAAAGAGTTAACAAAATATTTGGTTTTAATGTAATATACCATAAATCAAAATTTTTCCATGCTTAGTCTTCATATTATATGTAAAACTACTAACATATTATTATTAATATGTATACTGACTTCCATTTGTATATAAAACCGAAGTTATATTTAAAAGCTTTTAATTTTTGTTCCGAAATAGCAAGCAATTTCTTTTAATTTGTAAAGTTACCGTATATTTTTTTTATATAACAAAGCCTACCTTTCTCTACCTGCTCCAAAGGTAACATTGGAATATAGACCCATAAATTCTCCACAATTTATAATTTCACACCTACAACAGCGACCATAACGAGGCTCCAGAAAAAGACGGCTGCAGGGCAAAAAAAAGGGGAAGTGGGCCAACTATTTGCCAATGTGCATGGGTCGGCTTGTCAGTGGCAGAAATGACAAATGTTCGTTAGACAGGCAGACCGGGAAAGCCTGTAAAAGAGCCTCCGATAGGACTTCCTCTGCCAGCTGGATAGTTGTTTGATGTGAGGGGGTGTTGCTAATGAAAAACCGCCGTTACAAGAAGCTTTGCATGTTTGCTCAGTGTTAATCATAAATGGTGAAAAGCAGTTGGGGCAGGAGCAACGAAAATGCCTAATAGTTCAGGAATTCCTTCACTCGAAAGGCAACTGGAATTTCTTCTGGCACCTCTATCCCTAATTTATGCCGACATCGTCACATAGATCTTATTAAAAAAAACGTGAATAGGATGCAGCAGCAAAGGAGTTCCAGGGCGTGGCCAATTTAAAATCCCCGAAATACTGATATTTTTCAACTCTCGCACAACGCAGTGGAAATAAATTGTGGCAGCTATTTAGGCCTTCAAACGGCAGCTAGGCTAATGGCTTGTGAGCGGTTGATTTATGGCCAAGATGATGACAAAGCGGCATGCAACCAAAGAGTGTGTGAGAAAAAAGAATTTCATTAAATTCCATCAGGTTGTGCAACCTATAACGATGGGTTACAAGTGAGTGACACTTGGTTTTACTCATATTGAAGTAAAGTGAACAAGCGATTTAATACGAAATAATATCTGTCCGTCTCTGTGAAGGGCAACAATGGGATGTCAAGAACTGGACACCACTGACATCTGGCTGCCATTGAACAAAAAAGGTACTAAATATTAAAATATCTTAAGTAATAATAAAATGTCTACCCTATTTATCGGTTTTAATCTTTACTTTTGAGTTACAAAGTATAATATGCGGTTCCTTTATAAACGTACGCTGGCTTTCTTGATTCAATAAAAGAAAAAACTCATACATTTTTCGTTATAAACCACTGATCAACGTTTATTTTAGATTTGCGATTGTGAGAGTCATTTGTGATCATAGAAATTCAAGAGATTAAGTATTTTATCGGACGAAACAATTTTTTTTGGAATTTTTTTTGTTCTTTATATAGTATAGTAACTTAAAGAAGAGTTAATATCTTGTAAGCTGTAAATTTGTATTAATATATATTAATATATTGTCTAGAGACAATACTATAACATACCATACTTAGCTTAATCATTAGCATCATACAATCCAACTGAATCACATCCACGGCCTAATCAAGTTTAACTAGCTAACTCTGTGGCCTAAGATAGAGTGATATCTGTGGGTTAATTTCGGAAGAGAAAAAAAAAATGCAAACACAAATGTCGCTGTCGACTTTCTGGCACTTAATCAAATTGTGCGCCATGCCCATTGCTTTTGGCTGCTTTCTTTTACGTTTTATAATACCATTAGTTGAACCCAGTTTTAGTTTCACTTGGCGTCATTTTTCATTTTATTTTTCTCTAGGTTTTCCTTTTGGAGAAAGTGGAAGGCGCTCTAGAGATAAGTAGTCTGGTTTCCTTGTGGCCACGTTTGTGGCATAGCAAAGAATGCTCAAGAAGGGGTTCTGAAGGCCATTGCAATGGTCAATAATAATATGATTAAAAGATTGACCCATAAGAGAGATGAACCATACTAAGTAAAAACTGTAATATTGCCCAATTCCAATAAACTGGTGACCTTTTATGCCACATCAAAACCAACAGAAATCAATTTCAATTAGCAGCTTAACAGAATTATTATGATTTTGACACCCGAAATGCCAAACGTAATCAGCTCAAATTATTTTCCCATTCACCGTAGAACATTTTCTATTTTACAATTTGCGTATTCCGCATTGCAAATTGAACCCAAAATGATGTCGAAATCCATCGCTACATAATAATTTACGTTGTTTGGTTACAGTTCATAACTAATAATTTATTATTTTATGCATGACTGGCAAAATAAACACAAATTTTTACTTTGCATGCCCTTTTTCGGTATCTCCTCCTTTGTTGTTCTTTTGGGGGCGCCCAAGTTTTGTGGAAAAGTTTACAGCAGAAAAGGCAAGAAACTGAGCAGAAAAGTTAATATTAACGAAAGGCGACGCATTTGGACTTAATATTTTTCCCTCCATTTTTTCCTTTTGGCCTTTACACACGCGCCCCTTTTTGACGCCAAACACGTAGAGAGCTTTTCCACTTTTTCACGTTTCCTCTTCAGCTTTGTCCGGAAAATCTTGTTAGGGGTACTTTCTGCTTTATTTGCATGATGCCCCCCACTTTCCCAAATCGTTTATCTCTTAAGTATATTTTGTTGTGTAAATTTTCAAAGTTACTTGCCTCGCATACAAAGAAGACAATCCAAAAAACGGACAATGTATGTCAAACAATTAGTTGTCGGCTGCAATTTAAATGTCTTTGTTGACGATTCAATAGGAGAAATCATGTTTGCTCGGACTAATGCCGTTGGCATCGTTGTTTGCAAATAACAAAATGTTTTGATATTAAATTCAGTCTGTAATAATTTGATATTTATATTTATGTTTATATTTATTTGAGACAAGTTTTGACCGTCTGTTGTAGAAACTTTATAATTGGTTAAACAAATACAGGTAGCTTACAAACTTTGCCAGAGTTTGTTTGATGTTCTCTAGCTAATTGGCCTGGCAGGTTCCCTGGAAAATTATTTTTATCTTAAATTCCTTTTTTATCCTATTAAAATTATCGTTAGCCACATGTCAACCGACTCATTAAACTTGGTGCGACAGATGATGAGTACTAATGAAATATGCAAATGACGAAATAATGGCAAAAAGGATATACAGCCTAAGGGCGAAAGAAGGCATTAAGAAGAAAAGCGTACAAAGTTGGGAATATTTTCACTCGTAAACAAAGTGCAGCTCAAGGATATGTGAACTCCCTTAAAACTTATCCGCTCTGTCTGTGTGAAGATTTAATTATTCATCCGCCCTGTCTGCCCGCAAAGTGCATTCAAGACAGACGCAAAAGCTGCGACGACTACGACGACTACGAGGAACCCACAGGGAAAACTTTTCCACGGACCTGGCATGGCACAAAGTTGTTGTAAACAAAACATGAAAACATGGGGGCGTGACCGAGGTAGGCTGCAAGTGAAATGCATAAAACTTGGATAAAGTGAAATTGGAAAGTGCAAGCACAACGAATATGAAATTTTAAGTTGTAATCAAATTAACTTTTGTTGTGTCCTTTGCCGGCAAAAAGTGTCAACGGATAATTGAAAATCTGAAATTTGCTTGATTGCGGCAGCAATTTAATTACAAAATAAAACAGCCTGTCTTTAAATAGATGATTTATTTAATGGCCTATAAGTTGTTGACTGTTTATGGTAATGGAATGAAAGTGTTCAGCTACATGTAAAAAAAAAATAAATCAATTTTATCAAAGAAAGAATTAGTTTGTTAAATGATTTATTAAATTTTATTTTCTACCACCACAACATCAATCAAATTGAGCTGTAAACGATTATACTTTTTGTGAATCGATTTTTTCGATTAATTCTGAAAAAGATCGATAAAATCAATTAAACCATTAGTTAAATTGCGCTAAATTACTTTAAAATAATATTTTCGCTTACTTATAAATGTCCAATCCCAATCGCCTTCTAGAGATGAAAGTTTTTTTAAAGGTGGCCAGACTGGTCAAAGCATTGACTTCCTTAAAAGGGAATCGATTTTTTCGATCATTCAAAAATATCGATTAAATCGATTTCAAAATTGAATTGTTACCACCTTTGCAATCATACACGTATTCATTGTCACTAATAACTTATAAAATGGATATAAAATAGTAATTTTTACAGGGATGGGAATCTTCACTGAACCCACTTTTATGTTTCTGACATCTTTTGAAATTTATTAAGAATTTATAAATGCAAGTGAAACTTTTCTTTGTCATTTTATTAAATAGCCATAAGGCTTAAAGGGTCCACACCAATCAACTCCGCATCTGTGTTATCAGCTAAAGGCACGTTTATTCCCCAGATTATTTCCCGCTCCCCCTGGTCTACTTTAAGCGAAGATACACAGAAGTATATACAGAGGAACCCAACCCCAACACGCTCCACTCGTTGCTGCATTTTTATGTCCTTCACACATCATTCAGCAACAAATTGCTGCAGGCGAGGATTGCTCACATTGCTGAAGCTGCTTCAAATCTATTTGAAAGACAAAAAACACAAAAAGCGAAAGGACTGGGGAAATGGCGAGTGAGAGTGAGGAGGTGTGGAATGTCAACAGCGAGCAAAAAGTGTCTCGAGACCATGGATTCGTGACCAGGCTGCGTGTCCATTGGAGTCAGCACGTGCCACCCGTTTTATTATCATGAGCTGCAAGCCCCGACAACTTTTTATTATCCTTCTGCAGCATGAGAACTTTAACACTTTCTGCCCACGACTCCAGCGAAAACCTCTCGTCTCAGCCAAACTTACGCCGTAAATATGACCTAATGGAGTTTAAAGTAGTCTTTCGGATTTTAACGATCTGACCCACGGCCAGTTCTTCATCTACATTATCGTTAAAATCAGCCCTCGATATATTTGCCATGGAGTTTGGACCATAAAGAGCACCGTAGCTCTTAGCACAAATTGGTAACATGTTGAATGCATGTGCGGAAATTCAATTTAAGCCAGCATTAACAGGGTTATATCCTTGTGAGTTTAAAGCAAAGTGAGTATGAAGTGCCAACTTAATGGTAAAAATACTTAATTCTCCTGTTTTGCTGAGTATTAAGATGAGCCCATTTGAAAAAGCGAATGAAACAGTTTAGCAAAGCGATGTCTTTAGCATCACATTGATTTTTTAAATTAATCAATTTATGCAGATTATAACTACACTACCCTTAAACAAACTGGTTAGCATATTCTAAATCATATATTCACTCAAGGTTTCTTTTAACTTAAGAAAACAATCTTATTACTACACATAGGTACATATTTATACTTGACTGCGTTGGCATGAGTATAACCAGAAATAAATTGCACAACAAAATTCAATTACCAAATGCAAATCGAAGTCGCCCGCCTTTTTCTCCTCCTAATTCCAACAACCCTTCATATCTGTGTCAAAAAAATGCAGAGCCAAAAGGCTTTTGCCATTTATTCAGCATATTTTGTTTCCCATTTTTTTCATATCGAGCCAAGTGCTGGGCGTGTTGTCATATTATTTATTTGTTTATATATATACATCTTAAGATTATTGAAAAGAGTTCAAGAGTCTTTTGTGTGAGAAAAGAGTATGTAGGAACTTGGCACAGTTCGGCGGAAATCTGTTCTTTGGCATGCTTTTCTTTTAGCCTTCTGGGAAAAGGAAAAAAACAATCGAGTGCTCTGAGTTGGCAACGGAAGCCCACACATCAAAATACTTTCCCATAATAAATAATTCATTCCATTTTTACTTTAATTGCTCCAAACTATCCTGTGAAATACAATTCTCATCATAAATCAATTTTAATGGATCTCGTTTTTTTGCTTTATGGTCCAACCGCAAAATCCCACAAAACACGAAATTCCAGCAGAAGGCAAAAAAAATGTAGTTCAAATTACGTGCATACTTAGTTTAACAAAAAATCACTTTGAATTGAAAAATGCAATCAATACCGAATTATGCAAAAAATTCGGGCAAAAAAAGAGATGGCTATAAAAAAGTCATTAAATTAATTTTAAAATGAAGATGATAAACGAACTCGACTACCAGATACTTGTTGGTCCTTTAACTATATTTAAATTAAAATATTTTTTATTGTTAATTTAAAACTATTTGATTTACATTTTAATATAAATATTTTCATAGTGTATGCCAGGATGGTAACTTGCAACGCCAAAATTTTAGAGAGTGTTAATCTGAGTCCTGGCAATGTTTTTTATACAAATTAAAGATGATTTTTAAGCGGGAGATCTTACTTTTAAGAACTATACAATATTATCAAAAACATTGAACAACATTTTTAAAAATACACACAATCACAAATAAATAATATATTTTTATACACACGTGTTAATACAAGCAGACACTTTATAAATCAATATTCCCCCAGTTCGATTTACACAATCTCGATCAACTTTTTCCCGTTTAAAACTTTTCCACTCTGTCTTCAACACTTTCTGAAGCTTTTTTGTTTTGCGTGTGTTTTGGCTTGGCTTTTGCAAAGCAAAAGCGTTTCCTTAACTCAAAACCAAACATTGCCCAACCCACGATGACGCTGGATCTGGTTGTTGACCGCAAATAAACAACACCCACAACAAAACTAACAACGAACAACAGCTAACAAACACCAGGGCTGTTTAAAAAAAACTTTATCCAGCCAGTTAAATAGCCGACCGGAAAAAAAATAAATACATAAATGAAGGAAACTTTAGTTTGCAGCTGAGTTTTTCCGACAGCCGCTGGCCCCAATGCGCATTTCAATTGCTTTCGAACTTTCGAGGCCCCTGCTCCTCCATGCCACTCCCTATAAAACTTTAAGTTAATTAAGTGCTAAATTAACTAAATTGCACTTACGGCTATAAGACCCTACCACACAATTTGTTTGTTTGCCTGTCCACCGAGGCGTATGCGCAATGCATTGGTCATATATCGAGTATACGACGTGTTGCAGACAACCAAAGCAAAGAGGGCGAGAGCTCTATAAGTCCATTTAATATCATTAAGACGAATGAATTTCCGCCCCGTCAACACCTCAGAGGTCAACAAAGCGTAACGTGGGACCGACAATTGCGATAATTACTCGCTTGACCAATTCCGGCCCCGAATGAGCAGCCATAACAACAGGCTAAAGGCCTAAACACCCAAAAAACACAGCCATTCCCAGTCCCGAAAAAAACTTGTTTGCATTATTAGCTTGTCGAGATTCTGCTTCTCAACTCCCGTTCTCGGAAAAGCAGCTTAGCACTGGCATCTTATATAACGGCGGAGATTATCCCCATCCTACCGTGACTCTGAACGTGCCTCTAATTATTACATAATGATTATGTTTCATTAGCTGTTTCATGCGCTAAAATGGGAAAACTTTTGACTTGTATATTTCATGGCGCTTTTCCCTTCTGTCAGCCAGCGGAGAAAAGCGGAGAAAACTTTAAGCAAACATTTTGTGAGCTCGCGGGACAATAGTAAAAGTAATAGTTGGCCAAGCGCGATAACCACAGACGCATTTTCACTCAGCACTAGAGTTTTTAATAAAAACCTCTGCTGTTTTATGAAGCTCTGCAATGAGACGAACCTGGCAATCCCATAAAAAATCAGTGACGGGCGGAACCAAAAGCGAGTACTAAAAGAATATGCGATGAAGATGAAGGAGAGTTCAAGAACTGATGCCCTTTATGTACACAACAAAAAAAAGCCCTATTAAAACTTTCATTACTCATTAAAGGCTTAAAATGTTTTCCCACCATGAGTATTAGCCCCTGATTTTACTATCATGTCGACTTATTGATAGGGAGAGAAACTTTTCGAGTTGAAAGGAAAACTTTTCGAATCACTTAATTCATTTAATAATTTTGTAATCAAGTGGAGTTCATTTTCGTAGATAAGCTAGAGCATAGTGACTAGTGCATAAGATTATTAGACATGTTTTGTAACGCTTGGATAAAAGTAAAATGTATATATAAAAAAAACCCCTTTGGTATCCACACCTGAAATATTTAAGTCCAAACTTTAATAAAAATGCAAGTCACAAGTAAAAGATGAATAAAAAATTTATTAATATATTTAAATCCAAGTTTATTGTATAATAATTTTAACTTAAAAATTCAAACAGTAACAAAAGATTTCAACTGGAACAAAATCGATATTGCTAAAGATTTTAGATAGATAGATAGATAGATAGATAAAATCTATGGTAATCGCAAACTAAAATAAAAAAAAAATTTTAAGCATCCGTTAAAAATTATTTAACATTTTATTTTTAAGTTAGTTAAATCAAACTAAATCCAAGGATTGTTCCGAAATTTCTTTCAACCAAGTTTTAACCCAAATTCCGGTCTCAGGGGCTTTGTGACCCACGGTTTAAAAATAAGTTTAATTTAAAACAATCAAAGGATATGGTTGCTCTCAAAATCATAGTGAATTAACTTCAAAAGACATAAAACAAGCAGTAATTTCTATGACAGAAGTAGGATATCTGTGACGCCCCTGATCAAGATTAATATTAAATATTTAGTTTCCCCTTCTCGCCTTGCACTTTTTTCACTGCATTGGGAATTGCAAGTCACGGTGCACTTCATGAGCAATTTTCGCTGTGCATTGAACTGCAAATAAAATGCCGAGCTGCACATGAATGTCACTCAATGCACAGCCACACAGATACTTACACACACTACTGCAGGCACCGCCATCGCCGTAGAAAGCATGACAAAATGGCGGACAAAAACAGGTGTCACATTGTTGTCGCTGACTGTTGCGCTGTTTCCTCTTGTTCCGCTTTTTATGTCACTTTAACATTTCCTAATGTACGTGGCATATTACGCGGCCACAAAAATAACAATAAGCAGAAGCCGTCAGCCGAAACTACTATCCAGTATACGGGAAGACAAAACTTGGGTAGGACGAGGGCAAAAACTAGAGCAGCAGTTATGACGGCATTCGGGCTTACATTACCAAGCACTCGCATCACACATGAGATCTTAACTAAGTCCTACCCGCTTTTTTACGACTCCGAGTTGGATGGGGAAATTATTGAGCTGTTTGAAGATGACTAAGCACCGCCAACCGCGCAGGAAGTAAAAATTGAAGTGACTGGAGTGTAGAGAATGGAAGTAAAAAACTTTTAGACGTGCACGAGCTGAAACAAAAATTGTAAAGGAAGGCAGCTCGTAAATTATGTTGCAATGCAAGGAAAATGCCACAAAAACTTGAATGGTAAAAACTTCAGCCTGCTCAAGGCACTCAATTAAACCAATAAATACCCGTTTCGGCATTCTTCGAATGTCAACAAGTGGCTGGGAAGCCCAGTGTGTCTAACAAAATCCAATTTCAGGCACTAAGAACTGCAGAAGCGCCTAAAACGATGCTACACTCCATCCCATACAAATGCCTGCGTAATGCAATTCAAGTCAAATTTAATCAATGCGCAGCATAAGCGCTCCGTGAGGGAACTGTAACTTTCTCTTTCCTCCCTGAAAACTTTCGCCATGTTTCCGAAACTATCGAGTTTCAGCTGGAGAACTGGAGGACGGATTGCCAGGATGAGGACGAGGATCGGGATACGGGGGACTGAAGGAGGAGTCAATAGAGTCAAAAGTTATGCTTGACTGCCACTGCCTGCTGAACCCAATCCCAATCCCAATGAGCGAGGCTCCATTGTACTTGCAGTAGTAATCAAAAGTAGTTTGGCCCGCAGTATGGGTTGCTGGTGCTGGAAACTAAAACCCAAAGCGTAGTTTAGGCTTGCCTCTGCAGACTGTTCAAACTTTCAGGCAAATATGTGCTCTGGCAAATTTTTTGATTCGTTTTACCCATACAATGTAATTTGTGGATTGAACTGCAAAGGTGCAGGAATCTAAAACAGAGGAATTGTTCTATATGAAAAAGGCACCCAATAAATAACCCAACTGTTTTTAAAATATTCAATATTAAAATTGGCTACCAGCTTGGCTTAATTGTTTTAAATGTTTTAATGGGTTGCCAATTGATATACCATCTGAGAGTTATAATTGCCTGGGAACACCTGTTTGTAGGTACATACAAGCCCTACACATTCACACTTATCAATCAAGTTTGAGAGTTTGGCTAGTATTACATGGATAGGGGTACATAAGCCCTAACGTCATAACAGCCATGTAACCCATCCATACACCAAAGCAATTAAAGCCAAATGCTTTTGAAGCTGACAATTACTTCGTATAATACTATCGCAAAGGAGTTGCGGAGTCGTGATCGTTATACATTTTTAAATCTATTAAAATAAGTTAGTAGGTCAGAATTACAGAAATAGATTCTTACTAAACATAATATAAACATTTAATGTTGAGGAAAATTAAACAATCCTTACTTTTAATAGTTGTAAAACAAGTATCTTTGCAAAATCAAGCTTCTTATTGTTGCACTCCATAATATAGTCGTATAATACTATGTGTTTCGCCTCATCAAACGATAATTTATTAATTATTGAAATTTACGTTATTATAACTAATTTTAAGATAGTCACACAAACCTCTCATCCCTAGATTTAGTCAGCCTGCCGGGCGGTCTGCTGCATTGGGTGCGTTTTGCTCGAAATTGGTATGCACATTGACCACAGACATTTGCATAGGCACAGGGGCCAAAACGGCAGTCAACTTGCGCTTATGTTTTGATTGCCATGTAATTTCCGCCCATAAACATGAGGGCCCAAATGGGGTAGGCGTGGCAGACAAAAGTGGGGGCCCTGAGCCTAGACTTTGGCATCAGTTCAAGTGCAAAGTGCGTATAATGAAGCATGGTAATTGGTTAAACGGGTTTTCATACATTGCCATTTTTGACAGTTAACTAGCTATCTAAAATTATGGACTAGACCATGAAAATTAGGCCTGGTTTGAGATATAAGTTTAATGGAAATCTGTCGTCAAGTAAACCATGTCATTAACAAGAAGTGTATTAGTTAATTACCAAAATTACCAAAATATACTTGCATTTTGAGTTACGCTCACTTCATCATCATAAACTAATACTTCATGGGCTTATAGATTAATAATTATTAAATTATTATTATTCAAGTCTTGTTCTAAACCTTTTAAAATTAAAAAATATTAAATTATTATTATTCAAGTATTATTATAAACCTTCAAGAGTTTTATAAAAATTAAGCTTTCCAACACTTAAAGCTCAGTATGCCACCAATAAAGCTATTTTCAACGAGTACTTCCCAAACTTCCTACCAATTGGTAAGCTTTATTTAAGTAAAAGCTTCTGCAAGTATGAACCCAGTAGGAAAATACGAATTCCATGTTGCCAACAAGAAACCCAAAGCAGATTCACCCATACCTAATGCGAAAAGAAGGCAGAAAGTAAGTTGCTAGCGAACCCTAAAGTCAAAACACCTGTATATAGAATATTTACAACGCTATCAATGCCATTATCAGACAACATAACTTTACACAAGCCAACACACTTAAACGAAAAGTTATTAACATAAATTCTTATACAAACACCGAGGAGGCGGGACCGAACTCGAACTCGAACTCGAGCACGGGACCCAAACTCTTGGCCAGGTAGAATGAAAAACTTTCCCACCGCAAAAGTCAAAAGTGCTGGGCAAGAGGACCAACCAACCAATTCCCTTAGTACCCAGCACCCAGCACCCAGCACCCTTAACCCTCATCGCCATCATCATCATCGAAAAAGTGGAGCATTTCTTTCCAGCCATTTAAACTTTGCCACGTTTGCCTGCGATCGTCTCGAGGCGAATTCGAGAAAGCGCAACTTGAGTATTTAGAAATTTATTTAAAAGTTGTACTAAGGGAAGCTCTCCATCCCTCTCAACCCCTTCCCTTTCCCCACTTTTCTGCTACTTTTTCAGCAGTTTTCCTTTCACTACGCCCAGTTACGCGCATAAATTTTCTTATAGAACTTTTTCACAAGGTTGTTGTGGCCGCAATGTGTGAAAAAGGGAGGGTTGCGGAAAATGCCAGTGAAAGTTTTTCCACAGAGATCCGTTTTGCTTTATTTTAAGTTTTACGTTAACAATAAATATGTGCGCGTTTCACCACAATTATGTATCCACCAGTTGACCCACAACAATTTTTGTGTAAATAAATAGTGTTAAAAGTAAAAACTGGGGCAATTGTAACTTTTTGCAGGGCCGTCAGACAAATTATGATAATTATGATAGCATTGATTTTATTCTTTGTATACATATTGGTATGTTTTTTTGGCGAAAGGGGGCTATCAGAAAACAATTAATTATTAACTCACTTAATTTTATTATTTTATAATGGCCAAAAGAGAATTAGAAAAATTGTAAATGATTTAGATCCAAATTTCGCATTTGTCAGGATTGATAAATCCTAATAAAGCTTTAAATAATAAATATTTTCTGAATGGGTTTTGAATTTTTGGACACTTGGTTAACTACAAGTATAAATGAAATAAAGGTTAAGAATATTTTGAGGAACAGTTTATCTTAGAAAGACTTAATATACATTTTTAAAGAAATCTTAAGCCGTGTAAGTTAAAATTACTTATCTATGCATAGCAATCCAACGCCACCTTTTATAATTATTAAAAATGAATAAACCTTTATTTAAATTTGTTACTCCCTGATACTTGACCCTTTTTTATTTCCACTTTGGAAAATACAAAACGCCAGTTCCTGTTAAGCTTGGCATTGCCACGGAATTTCCCCAGATATCCTAAACTTTGCATTTCCCATGGCTTCGTGCATATTAGAATGTCACTCGTAATGCAAACGAAATGCGGCTGGGGAAGCTGCTCTGCTGCACTTTCCTTTTCGCATTATCTGGGTGAACCATAACTCTCGGTTAAGTCGCCGCTGGCGAAATTCCGCTGCGTTAGCCCGGAAATGAGGGCCAAAACTCTCTGGTACTCATAACTTGGACCGATTCACAAAATTTGCGCACGCAAAAAGCTTGTAAACAAACACAATAAATTCCAGGCTTGGCGCTGCACACAAAACAGGTGTTAATCCTGCTCCACCAAAGCTTTTCGTTTCCTTCTCGTTTTCGTTGTCTTCTGCTTTCTCTTCTCTCCTTTCTGCTTTCTCTAGTCGTAGCTATCCAAAAATTCGCAACAACTTAAAGCTGTTGGCGGAATACTGGGAGGATTCTATAGCCAGGACCAACAAAAAAAAGAGGGATAATCATAAAAAATTTGTTGCACATGGAAAACAATTGCACTCATTTGTAACACATGAGAGGAAGAGAGTAGAGAAAGTGAGCGAACCAGCAATTTGCATTTGTTGTTGGTTTCAAGTTGCCACTCGCCGTTTTTCAGTTGTCCTGGGCAACTAGGTTCTCAGAATTAAACAAGTAGGAAGCTTATGACTTTGGGATACCCCATACAGGGTTGGAAAATGGTGAGTAAAAACAATAATTATTGGAAAAGTCAAAAGATCATTACCGAATATGTTAAGGTATGTATAATACTCCGCCCAAAAAAATAAGAAACACTGGTAAAATGTCATAAAATGATCAGATGATTTGTCCACTTATGTAATAAAAGGGTTTTTAAAGTCGAAAATTTGGAATTTTATAAAACTTTAAGTGTTAAGTAATGTAAACAGTTTTATTCTTTAAGTTGAAAATCTTTAAATCCATACCACTTTTTTTGGTTCGAGGGTTCCTGAGAATATTACAAATTGGGAAAGAACTCTTTTCTCTCTTTGCCAGTTATATTTGTATCTACTTTACATTTTTAACTATATATTTTTATGTACAGGCTGTGAAGTTATTGATCATGCCTAGCCTAGCTTATTAACTAACGATCATATTTAACCAAGTTTTGATGACTTCTGATCCTGATCAAGAATACATCAACTTTATAAGGTCGGAATTGCTTCCTTCTATCTGTTACTTTATTTCCCACGAATACAACATACCCTTTACTCTTCGAGTAATGGTGAGAATAAAATCCGGAGAGAAGTAAAAGGACTTGAGAGGAATGGCTTCTGTTGCCGTACTCCAAACAACTGGCATTACTATCCGCACACACACATACACACGCATAAGGACTTGCAGTTGGTCTACCTCTATGTCCTGGTTGCCATTTGGCTCTAATGCCGTTATTTAGTTTTAGCATACGAGCAGCTTTTAAAGGTTATCTCATTTCGGCCATTCTTTTGTGTTTTTGTTTTGCGTTGCCGGTGAAAAAAACAATAAAATCACAAAAAACAACATCAAATCCCCTCACAAAAATGAAAATAAAATAGCAACCGTAAAAGAAAAGGAAAAGCTTAAAATGCAAAGCGCATTCAACGCAGAAAAAATAGATGTATGTGTAAGCACACGTGTGCAAAATGCATCGTTATACACCTGTGCGCGTTAGGGTTTTTGCATGTGCTGACCGGCTTTTGGTTTTGGTTAGTGTGTGAGTGTGTCTCCTTGATGCTTGTGTATTGGTTGGCGGTGGAGTTTCACAATTTTACTATAACCGTTACTTTGACAACCGGAAAATGCTCGAGGCGTTGCCAGCCCTAAAAATGGCTAGAAGAAAGCTTTTTAGGTTCTGTAGAGTTGTTACCTCTAGTAAGTTTTCAGGAAGCTTTGTCTTCACGCCAATACCGGCACTTATTTTAATAAACAATTTATATTGGTTCTTACAAAAGAACAATCCATTAGATCAATTTTAAATATCACTACGGTCTTTCAATGACTTATTAAAGTAGCCTAAAGTTATGCTATAGAAAAAAAATTCGTTGCATACTTATAAACACCTTTATAGGCAATTCTTTCGGTAGTCTTGTATTAAATGCCATTTCCTTAATGATATTAGTATCACTAATAATAAAATACCATTATACCATAAAAATAACATTTCTCTATTAGTTCTTGTATATAATTTAACTGATTTATTCCCATGATGATTAAGCGACTATAATCTAGTGCAAGGTCACCTTCTCGTCATGCAATAAAGCGGACAACAAATAAATATCTATGATCAACTAAAACCTTAATTGAACATAAATATTGACAGGAAATAGATAAGGTTCCATTAGATACCTTTTCGTAATGGCCATGTTAGCTTATTTCATTTTATCTTACCAAGTCCGCTCGGAAATAACTTTATAAGCTCTATTGGAAATCAAAGCGTAAACTTTGTTCAATTTTGTTGTTTGTTTTTAATGACAACAGATTGACAACGCAAAACATAAACAACGGCTTGAGCTATAACAACACAGTTAATAACACAAATATACAGGGAAAGCAACCCTGATTCCAGCCCCCCTCCCCTACCACGCCGGATGGTTCTTCCCCTAAAGCGTTGCCAATGTCAACCGTCAAGAACACCCCAACAAGCCTTACCCCCTGGAAACTCCATCCCATTGTCTTCGGCGTTTTCAATGCCGGCGCACATAAAAATTCCGGCTACGTTTACCGTGCGGGCTACGCTTATAAACAAAGTTTGTTAATAATTCTCAGCCAACGGACGCGGTAAACAGTCTCGCATCTCGCGTGTGAAAATAAAGTCAGTTTTAAATCGTTTAGGATGCGGAAATCACTTGCAAAAGCCAACAAGTACGAGTAATACCGCGTCTTAAAATCAATTTCCTGAACAATTATTGAATGCTTGTCTATGGACAAATGGTTCGGGGAGAAACGTCTCTGGCTGTTTGGTAACCATCTTCCACTTCTGCCCAGAAGGTAAGTCATGTTCGGCACATTGCATTGCATTGAATGGTAAAGACTGTCCTTCGTTGTTTTGGTCTAAACTTGAACTTGAAGATTGGCGCGCAGATAAAACTTTGGCCCTGATGTTGTTTTGACTTGACCTTAAGCCTTGCGGATAACCTTATGGTGAATTCCGACTCGAAATCGTTTGTATACGCTCTGGATATTTCGTTCACAAGCCAACATTTAGATATCTCCTTTGAACGACCAAAAGTGACAGTTTAGAGCTACTCAACTTACACAAAAACTTACCAACAAGCCACAGGACCGAACGAAGACAAAAACTCCAATCAAATTGAAATTCAATCAAAACGAATATGTGTGCTCAGAAAAAGAACCGAAATGAACAAAAGGAAGCAGAAGTGAAATCAAGTACAGAGACATCAAATTGCATTGAAATGCGTTCGATGTTTGGACTTAGCCCCCATAACCCCAACTCCTCGCTTGCAACATCCACGCTTACCATCCAATTTCTGACAGGCCACACAAGCAACTCGAAAGGAATATTGCATACTTATGGCAGCGGATGATATAGCGGTTTTTAATGCTTTTCCTCCTTTTTCGGCACATGTCAACGCCATTTGCGCTTCTGCTCCAAGGGAAGCGAAAAGAGAATACCGAATAATAGATAAAAATAAGGGAATCATTGTTCTGATGGAATACATATATTTGACGAACTAATTTTATTCGGTGCGATGAAAAGGGAATGAAAGAAAATAAATGTTTACCAGACTGGAAAAAAACAATGATTTAAGTCAAATAAATATGTACCATAGTCGAAAAAATGATTAAATATTTTGATGAACACTTTAATACAGATTTACTGTCAAACATCCTTAACTTAATCTACAATTAGCCACAAAAAATATGAAAAATAGTGAAAAATGTTAGTTATAGAATACATTTTGTGAAAATGTATACACTCAATTGCCAATATATCTAGTTAGACTTATAGAGACTACGAGTTAGAAAAGTTCGAGTTACGGAAGCAAACTTTTATTATTGATCATGATCATCAGCCAACCCTATTAAGTTATATCCACCAGACGTATGAACTTACGGAAGATCACTTTTATTATTGATCACGATCATAGGGCGAATCGATCTGGCCATGTTCACCAGACGTATGATCTTAAAGATCTAAAAAACTATAATAGATATATATTATTTTAGATGCATATTTTAGAAATGTCTACGCAAAACTAGTTTGTTTACAAGTAATAGAGATATTGAGATATTGAAGATACAAGTTCTAAAGCGACATAATTAATACAAAAGGCTTCATATGGTCAGTGGAATGCCATTTAATATACATGTAGATGGCGCTGGCGTCAGTAGTGGCGCCATCTGCACCTTGTGGCGTGTAACTATATTGAAATGAGTGTAGAATAAAGAGTATCTGATGATCGAGGCACTGGTCTATGGCGTTCCTTCTTGTTTTCAGTAATTTCAACCAAAATTACATTAAATAAGGGAAATTTTCTAGTGCAGGTAACACAAACATCGTGAAAATAACATTCCTCGATCTAGGCAGACTTGTTTTCGATTCACGATTTAAGTTCGTCAGCTGGGTATTCGCTTTTGCTGGCAATTGACAGTCGCTCTCATTCCCACAGTGAATTCCCAGCTCGAATGAGCCCTTCTCACCTAACATATTTGAATCCCCTTCGAGTCGTTTCCTTTTGCCCGGCTTGAAGCACTGATTTCGTGTGCCTCACTGTGGCATGTGGCAAATTCTGGTTTGGCAAGCCCCTAGATTCTCGTCTGCCTGCCTTTGCAACTCTCACTTCTCGCATAATGCGCCTGGCTCATTTGCATGTTCCTTTGGCTTTCCCCAGCCACATGCTTTTGAATCCAAAAAAAAAATCTTAAGCAAAGTGAAAAAGCATTGCCGACACGAGACACGTCAAAAAACAGAGCCGTTTCTTTTTTGCACCTGTCTGAGAACGAGAATGTCACTCCATGCATAAAGTATTCATGATGTCCGTTGCATTCGAAATCATGTATCGATAAAATAAATAGACGAGAGACCGTCGAAGTGAACCTTAGTCATCCTGGGACCCTGCAACCGTGCGAACCTTTGGCTACGTGCAATGTTTCACAGCTACTCGTACTACTTGCCGCAATCCTTTCAGAACTCGTTCCTCTACCGCCTCATTCAGAAGATCCAGGTGTGCAATGAGCCGGATTTAGTTGAGGCCAGGGAGTACAGGTGGGTCGATTAGCTCGGTTCGTGGGCCTAATTAGCTTTGCCAACTTTTTGCGGAATGAAAGTGAAATAGTGTGCAAACAGCAAAAACCAGTGGAGAGGAGCAACTTTTTCCCAATGACATTTGAGTCGGCTGGTGTTGCAACGGCCTTGGCCTTTAATTTCACACGCATATGGCTCTTCCGCCCTTCGACCCCCTTTTTATTCGCCCGTAAGTATGCAACGCTTTTTGCACAGACATCGCACAAAGTTTCGGTCGCTCGGTGCGTGTGTGAGCATTTGGCATTAATGGCTTGTTATTTATTGCATTTTACGCTTGTTTTCCCAAAAGGCCACGTCAACACAACCCATGCCACCAACCACGGTGTATTTTTATGGCCAAAAGGTTCACGGACTTCGCAAGGCAATGTTGGGGTTTTGCAAAACAACTTTTCCTTGCTTGCCAAATTATTTCTATTTTTGCTAATACACATACTTTGGAAATACTGTATACTACCTAGAAAATTTTCATATTCACAAAGAATACTATAATGGAAGTTCTGTTTAAAAATATCTTAAAGTTATTCATAACAGCTTGTTATCCATTTCTTGATTTTTCTAAGGGCGTTTACCGAAATTCAATTTTGAACAACAATAAAATATTATCTAAATGGTTTTAAAAAGCAATCAACTTTAAATAAAATCCAAGGTATCAAATTTTAAACATTAAAAATAAATTGTAACATAATTGACCACTCAATGGCCATAACTCGCCAATAAATTTATATCCTCAATTGTTAATCTATTCCTACAAATATGTGTTTCTCATTTTCCGGTAATATCCATCATTCCATAAAACTTTTACATAAAATAATAATCCTTCCCACACCAAAACCTGGGGTCAAAATCAGAAAGGCAAACACACAATAGTCCCGATTATAGAATAAACTTCAGCTGGAAATCGTTGACCCCAACATCAAATGCAAACATCATGCCAACGACATGAAGAATACATTACTATGGAGTGCAAACAACTACATAGAACAATTAATAAAAAAAAATACAATCAAAAGCCACAAGAACAAAGGTAAAATCAAAGTGGGGAAAGTTAAAGTGCTTTCGCGGAAAACAAAAGCTGTCAAATGTATAAATAGGCAACCAGCCAGGTGGTAAAACCGGAATGGGGTCGTCACGAGTTTTCTGTAATTATGCAAATTGAATCGAAGAAGTCAGTGGGGGGCACCCATCGTTCGAAAAGGTGAAACATCAGGGAAATCGACTTACAACAAGGCATAAAAAACGAGGGATCCTGACTAAACATATCCCCTCATTTATACCTAACATATTACATATGCTTGGTAATTGTATCTAATTTATTTCTGACGCTCACCTTCGTGTTATTCCCTGCATTTTAATGCATATTTAATGAAACACGCAAGACCCAAACAAACAAAAACACAGCAATCAAAGTCGCCAACGGCCAACATGGCGTATGTGCAATGTCCGTCGATGCAATCGAGCGCCCACAAACTCCGGTTCTCTCCAAACACGGTTCTAACCAAAGGCACCTCAGTCGTTTGCCGGCTCTTAACGTCTGCACATCGTGTCGTTCTGTCAATAGCCTTCGCGACTTTTTGTTGGCCCAACTGAAGTAAACACGGAAGCCCGTAACGAAAACTAAATATAGAAATACAGTGTACTGGAGAAAATTCGATGACACAATGAAAATGTTTGAGATTTCAAAATTGTTTTCATTGCGAAGGTAGGATAATTAACAAATAGTGTGTAAATCAAAAACTAAAACAGTGACAAATAGTTTACAAATATTATAAATGACTCAACACCATTAAAGGCTTTTAATTGCCTTAGTGGTATATCTTAAAATAAATACGTGGAAATGCATTTTAAAAGTTTGAACAAACAGATTAATAATAAGAGACCCTTGGCAAACCAATTAGCTACCCAGAAATGTTAACGTAACGCAACCAGGGAAAGCTACCCCTAATCATGTTATAATTGCACCGTGATCCAAACAATAATATGTGATAAGGACCCCAAATGAAATCCACCCCAAAGGCAATAACGACCACCAAATTGCACTGCTGCACCAGTTAAGCCATAAAGAATCCTCCAACAATCTATGTCAAAGAACCCAGTTCCCAAGAACTCCGCCAGGTAACCCCAAAAAGTGTGGGGAAAGCGGCGAAGAAAGCCAAAGAAGCACACCTTGAATGTCTTCCGGTCGTCGCTGGGAAAAAAACAACAAAAGGGGAGAAACTTCTTGAAAAACTTTGGGGCAACTGCGCATGGATTTGGTTTTGTTGTGGTTTTTTGCTTTGTTAACTTTGGTCGCATTGCTATGACATTGGCCAGTGGGGTGGAATCGACCCGGGTCCTCGGAACTGAGTCCTGAGAACCAGGGAGCATTCCCCTATTCAGTGGTTGGTTGTCAGTCAAAACATACGTCCGTTCTAGCGGTCTATCCATTCAAATAATTATTGATCGACGGGGCATAGATGAAAATTTGGCGCATGGTGTGTATCGTAGAGTTAACCAAATCTTTTCCAAAAATAAATCCAATTCATCTGCAATTCAATACATAAATTTAGTGGCAAATACGTCAGATTTTAGCCAGATGGGTGCCTAGGTAAGTCATCTGCTTGCTACCTTTTCGGTGTCCTGTGTTGCCTTTATTTCTTTGTGCCACCTGCCACCACCACACAAATATTTAATTGCATGTTATGTTTATTACCTGCACACATGTTAGAAAAGATGCAGAAAGGCCTCGAACAGAGTTCAGTTACCCCGGCTTTGTTGTTGGCATTGAACTGTCAACTAATGGAGCCTCGACCAGTAATGCCAATTTCAAAGAAACAGCACTTTTCCAAGCCCATGGGGAAAAAATCGATTAAGTTTTCGTGCTCCTGTTAGAAAGTTAATTAGCTTTCGTTCCGTATCTACTAGGAAATGAACAATCACCTTGTTGATTTACTTTACTATTCACAAAATGTATGAAATATATTAAAGAAGGACATTTTGAAAAAGAATTTTTTTAAAAATCTCGAGGTTTGTTGAAAAAAACAAAAAATTATCATTGTATGTTTTAGCCGAAAAGATTAAAAAAGATGTACTTTTTAAGAACGATATGTTTTTTTTCAAGTCATCATTTGAAATCGGTCTACCCGAACCTTGATAGCATAATATGCACTTGGTACCAAAAAATCGATTTAGCTGTCGTGCTTATGAGCTGAAAGGTAATTATTAGGGTTCTCTATCTAATGGCAATAGATATCGATTTATTTTACTCCACAGACAAATTAGTTCAAACTTAATACAAGAAAGGAAGCTAACTTAGGCAAGCAGAAGTTTGTATACCCTTGAAGGTCGTTTTAGTGGAAGCATTGTATGTACAGAGCTTTCCGATTTTTAGAAAACTCAAAACTAATTACAGAGATTTTAAGATAATGTTCCATTTCAATTTACTATCGTTTATGATTACCGAAAACAAAATATAATAGTCTTTGTATTATTTTGACATTAACTATCCGATCGTTCTTTTGGTAATTATACGATAAAGTCGTCCGCTTTTTTAATTTTGTTCGAAATTGTAAAATATTTAAAGAATTATATTCTCAAGAATAGAAGGTGTTATGTCAAAAATCACCATAATTATAATTTTCTTAAATTATAAAAAAAAAAATTTTGTCGCTCCTATGGGAGCTATAGGATATAGTTGTCCGATCCGGCTCTTTCCGACTTATATACTACCTGTAATAGTAGAAAGACTTTTAGGAAGTTTTCATCCCGATAGCTTTAAAACTGAAAATCTAGTTTGTGTAGAAACGGACAGAAAAACGGACGGACAGATGGACGGACAATCAGACGGCCGGACAGACAGACATTGATAGATCGACTCGGCTAGTGATGCCGATCAAGAATATACGTATATACTTTATGGGGTCGGAAACGTCACCTTCACTGCGTTGCAAACTCCTGAGTGAAATCATTATCAAAAAAATCATTAGTACTTTAATAGCCATATTGAACATCTTTGATAACTTTGCACAACTAATTATCTAGATTGGCTTTGACTCCAATCTAAGGTTTGGTGGTATCCGTAAGCACTTACATTATTTTACCAAATATTTTTCCCAAATTTGACGCTTATTTTTACGTTCAAAATAAATGTACTCATTCTAAACGTTTTCTCATTTGTTTTTTGTTTCATTCCATCGAAATCAACTAACCAAATCATACCGAATTCGTGTAACCAAACCTTCATAATGTTCTGGACATCATATGAATAAAACTTGTTCAAACTGAAAACTTGTAAATATACATACACCTAAAAATCATAAAACAGGTATTGAAATACCAGAACGAAAATCACTCCATACTCGTATACACTCGAATGCAAGTCAGTCCCTGAGATCCCACATGTGTTCGTGTCTGAGCTATCAAACAGAAAAATTTCTAAACATTTTATGTGCTCAATGCAAAGCAATGCGACGTGCAAACATCAAACGTGGTCAATGTTTGAGCTTAAGGTAAACTCCACTCGTAACTCAAACTAAATGTTAGCCGCTATAAAAACGGGAGTTCCGGACTAACTCTTCTTTATAAACTTCCTTGCAGACCACAAGGTAGCAGCAAAATGGATCGCTACGAGAAGCTCAGTCGGCTGGGCGAGGGATCCTACGGAGTGGTCTACAAATGCCGGGATCGGGAAACGGGCGCTTTGGTTGCGGTGAAGAGGTTTGTGGAGTCCGAGGACGATCCAGCCATACGAAAAATTGCACTGAGAGAAATTAGGCTGCTGAAGGTAAGTGTGGAATGTTCGAAGATCCCTGGCAAAACTTGGGTATCAGATAGAGTAAGCGAATTTTTAACCTTTGACATGTACTATTGTCATAACATTTTAAAAACGTTTCTTTAGTTTCAAACGTAAAACCGTTTTTTTAAAACTTGTTAAAAAGCTTACTTTCTCTGTAAAAAAAAATTATGATTTTGCAATTTTAAAAAAGGTTAGATTACTTGGTTGTTTCTTTAAAAAAAATTCTTTCAAATTTTTTATTAACTTGTAGATACACTTACAAAAAAATTAATATAAAATATTGAATAAAACCATTACCATTATTCTTTTTAAAATGGAATGACTCGAATAAAAAGTTTTATTTTAAATAAAAACATGTCTACTATTTAAATCTTATTTTCTGACATTGGCTTAAATGAAAATGTTAGAGTTTATCTTTAAAAAGGCATCTCCAAAATGTCAGGTAACTGTCTTCCGAGGGAAAAACTGATACTGATTGAAGTTTCCACCTTGCAGAACCTCAAGCATCCGAACCTGGTCTCCCTGCTGGAAGTGTTCCGACGGAAGCGACGCCTTCACCTGGTCTTCGAGTTCTGCGAACTGACCGTGCTCCACGAGCTGGAGCGCCATCCGCAGGGCTGCCCGGAGCACCTGACCAAACAGATCTGCTACCAGACCCTGCTGGGCGTGGCCTACTGCCACAAACAGGGCTGTCTGCACCGGGACATCAAGCCGGAGAACATCCTGCTGACGGCCCAGGGGCAGGTGAAGCTGTGCGACTTCGGCTTCGCCAGGATGCTCAGTCCCGGGGAGAACTACACGGACTACGTGGCCACCAGGTGGTATAGGGCGCCAGAGCTCCTGGTGGGCGATACCCAGTATGGCACACCCGTGGATGTTTGGGCCATCGGTTGCCTCTTCGCGGAGCTGGTGCGAGGTGAAGCTCTTTGGCCCGGACGAAGTGACGTGGACCAGCTTTACCTGATCCGCAAGACCCTTGGCGATCTGTTGCCACGTCACATCCAGATCTTCGGACAGAATGAGTACTTCAAAGGCATCACGCTGCCGGTGCCGCCCACGCTGGAGCCGCTGGAGGACAAGATGCCAGCCAAGTCGCAGCAGAACCCATTGACCATCGACTTTCTCAAAAAGTGCCTGGACAAGGACCCGGCCAAGCGCTGGTCCTGCGAGAAGCTCACAAAGCACTCCTACTTCGACGACTACATCGCCAAGCAGCGGGAGCTGGAGCACGTCAGCAGCATGGAGGCGGCCAATCTCCGCCAGCAGCAGCTCGCCTCCCAGCAGTTCATGCTGGCCACAGCGGCCCAGCAGCTCCAGACGGGTCCCGCCCAGGCGGCGGCCATCGCGGCGGCCCGGGATAAATCAAAGGTGCGAAATAAGACTTATATGATTTACAGTAAACTACTAATACTAAATACTAGAAAGCCGCGAATTCTTCAGACCAGAAGGATAACATGATCCTTGGGTAAACTGCGGATTCTTCAGGACAGGAGGATTAAATGATCTTTGGTTATATATTTCAAGTACTAACTAAAAACTCATCAAAAATCGCAATAACATGTATGTCATGCATCAATGTTTCCATAGCGATAACTGATAGATTTTTTATTCAGTATTTGAAATATATAACCAATAATCATTAAGTCCTCCTGCACTGAAGAATTCGCGGCTTACTAGTATTTAGTATTATACGAGTATACCAGTATTTTTAGATCATTTTGTAAATATCGAATTTTTAATAGTATATAGTTTGGAAATTTTATTTAATACGATATAATAATCAGATAGAAGTCTAGAAGACGCCAAATTAACATAGAGATCTTTGGTCGACCAAGAAGATCGAGATGCATGAAGTATTTTTTCGTTCAGTATTTAAAATATATATAAGCAACAATTACTTATGTTGTTCTCCTTCTGAAGAATTCGCGGTGTATAATATTTTATTTGATACCGAATTTAATTGGTTAGTTCTCCTTTGCTAAAGAATTCGCGGCATAGAAATTTTTAGATAACTTTGTTAAAATCGAGTTTTAAATATATTTGTATTTTAACTTTACAATAAATATACTGTAAATCATCAAAAACTCTCTTTTATTTCCAGACTTCAAACACATCATTACCGCTGCTGCCCAGCACGCAGCATCATCACCACCCGCATCAGGATTACGTGAAGCTGCAGCCCCTGAATAAGAACGGAAATCTCCTTCATCGCACCGAGCATCATCTGCCCACAATTTGAACAGCATCTGTAATTAAGAAATGTCCTTGCATTGCAAACCATTTTGAGCAAAAATTTGCCCAAAACCTATATTATTTACTGCTGGGAATAAATGTGTAAAAGTAATCCATCAATAAATCACTGGGTGTAAAGTCAGTAAATACTTTGGTATTCATGCTACCGAACCAAACTGAATTAGTAACTAAGTCCAAAGTGCAATTTTCAACTGTCATCAAATAAAATATGCTACATAATGTTTTATTCCATAAATTTTCAATTTAGTTATTCCATGAGATTCGCAAATCACTCCAAGTTAATCTTTAATTCACTTTCCAGTTGAGTCCTGGGTCAAATCCTTTTCAGCATTGCACATACACGCACATTGAATTAAAAATCCTTGCAGCATGTCTGCTACTCAAACTGCTACATTCCTCCTCGAACTCTCAACGATTTCCACCTACTTGTTGAGCCTGCCCAGGATAACACTTTACATTTACCCAGCCAGGAGCGGATTTGGACTTGCGCCTACGCCATCTAGATTTTCTATGATTTCTATAGGAGTGGTGATATTTTACAATTTTTATTTGAACTGTTTTTGTACAATTTTAGCAAAAGTATTTAATTTTGAAAAATAAATATTTTTGGAACTGGTAGCTTAAATTATAAACCATGCCCATAAAATTCAATCAAAATATATTTTTATTTTGGATTTTTAGTTTAAAAAAGGATTATATCTTAAACCATCTATGACATAGCAACGTTATGTTTTCAAATAAGTAGAGGTGGGGCCAAGCCAAAACCCTCAGGTTAAAAATCTGTTTTAACTTACAGGTATAAGTATAAATATTTATAAGTATAAACTTTTTCCAAGTAAGAAAGTGTTTTGTTAAGTGTATCAATTTATCTTAAAAGTGTTTACAAAAATCCGTACCTGAAGTATTTTGTTGTCGACAAAGTACAGTCTCTTGGCATTTTTACCACGTTTTTTTGGCAACTTAATCCAGTACTAAGCACACGGCAGATAATCAGCGACACGTATCGTCTTACGTGTATCCTAGCCGCTTACTAGAGACTTCGTTGATGTCCTTTGGGGACTGTCAGGGAAACGTTTACCTTGGAGAAGGTAGCAAAAGGATTAGTGAAGCTTACATAAATGTAGGGTTTATAAGGAGTAGCCAAGCAAGTAAATACAAATAGATAAAAAAGTGGAAAGTCTCAAAATCATTTTAAAGAGGGTGCCAAAAATTACAAATTACCAGGGCCTTGAAATTTTTTTAATCTATTGTACTTTCCTGTCAAAATTTAAAATTGCTCACTTATGGTCTGCTTTATAAATGATTTTAAAAACATCAAAATTTTAGTGTTATCATTTTACTCGCAAAACCTAATCAAAGTTTAAGTTGTTTTCTAATAATTCAAAATAGTTCGTTAATTGAGCGTACTTAATACTTTTGCATGCATGCTTTGTTTTCAAACAAACTAACAGGATCAGTGCTGATTGACTTGGCAACGCAATTTTTTCCCAAAACTTTTAATTAAATTATTAAAAAGTTGAGCCAGCTGCAGCAGCAGCAGCTGCAATCCCAGTAGCATTAGAGGCAGCAGCAAATGGTCGGCAGTCAACAAAACTGTCAGCACATAACGCAGAAATCTCCTGAGAACAAGTCATGTCCATGTGGCCGGGATGTCTGTTGGCAGATATTCGTTGTAACGTAGACAAAGCCAAATAAAAAGTGGCACAGTATTGTTGAATTCCAGTCCCGAACTCCCTGCCTTATCCACTGCAACTCATGGTCCATTGCCGGCGTCACCAATTGTTAAGCATTTGATTTTTGTCGTTCAACCAACACAAAGGGCCGCCAAGTATTATCCCCATCCTTTTCTGCAGCTCACTTGCCGTCTCTTTCGCTTTTCCGGTCGCTGTGCACTTTGTTGGGAATGCAGAGTGTAGAATGGGAAAAGCATTTGTAAGTCGAACCGGCCATTGAAGCATCCCGCTTCCTGGTCGAGGATATGCAAAGTGTCTCGCAGACAGTTGCATAATCTGTAGTGCCGTTTATGCAAAGTGTCCACCAAAAGCTCAGGCACCGAACCAGGGGAGATTGAAACTCTGGTCCTGGTGGGGAGCTAAGGATATTGTTGAGCAAGGATCTCGGGATTGCTTGGCTCGGTTAAGTGCAGAAAAGAGGAATCGAAGACTTATTGAATAAGTAGATAAGGCCTTTTATGTTCATAGTGTTTGCCGCCATTGGGGTTACAGAGTTTTGAAATCGTAATAAATCGGTATTGCTCAAAGCATTTTAAATATTTATGAATATTTTTAGATCGAATTCTAGACAAAAAAATCTAGAACCCAAAAATGCTTTTATGTAAGAAGGCCACATTTTTAAAACGAAATCGAACTTAAAGCAATACCTCTGTTTTTGAAAACAAATATCCTTTTATCCATTACTAAGGTCTTTAAAATGTGATTACCATATTTAAAAAGACAAATTTCTTTATCGGGGGTTTCACAGAAATCTTTTTGGGTGATTTCCCCCAAAAAGAATTATTTGACACTCTGCATATATGAAGACAATATTTCTAGAACGAAGTCGGTCTGAAACCAGGACCTTTTCCTTGAATTCAGATATCCTTCTTCTCACAGTTTGGAATGTATCTTTAAAAAGTGATGACGAGGTCAATGTGTAATTATTAGATCACACATGTTACACAATATTTCCGGACATAATGTTCATACCCTCAATCATTTCCTAAAGGAATAAAATTCGTTATCAGTTATCTCGCCGAATTGGGTTTAATATACTTTTTAATAAAATATTAATGGTAATAAAGAAGAGCCTTATTATCAATTTAATTTAAAATCCACAGTAATCAGTACCATCGGTGCATTTGATTTTCGGCGTATCGTCGATTCAGGTCACTTTTGCGCTGCACATCACCGCCCACTCCATTGAGGAGCTCCTTGGGCTGCCAGTTCCGGTGGACGAACTGATCGTGCAGGTGATCCTCGGATGTGTTTAGGGCCTGCTGCTGCCACCACTTCAACTGGGGCTGGGGATACTCCGGCTGTCTGGGCAGGACGGACACCACCGGCGGATGACGGTGTGGCCACAATCCCATCCTGCTCAGTCGCTTTTGCTCGTCGATGTTTGTGTCGTGCATGTCATGCATCCGAAGCACCTGGGCGGGCTTCTCGGACTCCCTCGGATGACTAGTTCTCATAGCCAGCGGATGGAAGGGATCATCCCCATATATCTCGCGATAGCGGGCACTCTTCACCAGGCTGATGATCTGGAACATGGCCACGCAGGTACAGGAATTGTAGCCCACAAAAACTAGGGATAGAAAAATAATCGAATTATATTATTTGTTCCTCATTTCAGGGAGTTCAAAGTATCACTTACGTATATAAAAACAGCCTGCAAGGGTGAGAATTATAAGATAGCCCAAGTTAATTTGTTTCTTCAGCATGATCATCAAAACAATGTGAAGAAACGTAAAATTTATAAAGTAAAAAAACTCGAAAACTGCCAAGGGAATCACAAACCACTTTCGTAACTAATAGTTTTAAAAAAATATATTAGTTATACAAAATACAAATTTAAAAGGATCCATTAGACATACCCTCAAAGCACCATAAATACTTAAGATGGCCGCACCTATATGAGCATAGGCAATTACCTGAAAAACCGCGCATAAGCTTTCCGGGGCTATACATTTATAATAATATATTACATTTTAACTTATTTTGAATAAATCAAGAAAGGACACTCACAGTTTTGACTCCAACCGATGGATTTTCTAACCCAGCTCTTGTCCCTGTATTCCGCATCGTGTTCGAACAAATCGATTAATGGATTAAAAAACTTTACACCAATCAAGAAAATAGTTATGCTCTGAGCAAAGGCTCGAACCTGGAAGGATAAAGACTTAATACTATTTGAAAAGAAGAACATTTATAGTCACTTACAATAGCCAGAAAAGCTACGATAATGACTCCAAGTCGCACCGAGCAATAACACATATAAGATTCCATAAATAACATATTGAATTTGGTATTACCGGTAATGGCGGTTCATAAATCAGAACTGAACTGAACTTAGGGAATGCGGTGAGTCAGCTACCAACAAAAATCAGAGTAATTACCGGCAAGCAAATGACAAAACCATGTTCAAGATGCCAATCTGAATACCACGCGGTAATGGAGTCCATAGTCAAAAGCATTGAATTCAGGTTTGAATGGACAACATCTATCATTCGTTGGCCAGATCCCAAAGAGCAAGCTACAAAATGTCCACGTTAGCTGGAACTGTTGGCCCAGTTCGTCCTGCGACAACATGGTTCTCATGGAGAGCTACTTCTTTTGTGCCTCCGTGCGTCTTGGTGTTTTGTGCATTTGCGTTTTTGCCGCCGTAAGTTTCAGACGCTTGTTCAAATCGCTTGTTTTTAAACTAAATACTCATTTTCACGCGTGATTAGCTAAAAAGTACTGTCTTTATGTGGCTGATATTCTCCGATGGAACCACTTTCCTCTTGTTTGTGATTAACATATTGGAAACTCACTACAAGACTAGCAATATTATAAGAGAATCAGCTGATTGGGTGGAAAAATGTGAGTTGAATTCATTAAAAAGTTCTCTTCCGAAATAAAACTATAAAACAAATAATTAAAATCCTTTAGCTATCAAAAAGTTTCTAAAGTAGCTAAGTAAGAATAACAAAAATTTAAACCTATCAAAGAAATAAGAAGCATTTATTATTTATTCTAAATTAAAAGAATTAATTAAATAATGGTTCTAAAGTTATGACTACATTTATAGACTCATGATTTATCTTAACCATGGAGAAAAAACATTTTAGCTATTGCACATATTAGCATGTTCTTATATAAACTTTATTTACTATATTACAGATCCCAAAGAGCTAATGACGTTTTTCCAACTTTACAGCTTTTGTCATATTATAACTTGTATTTTGGCAGCATTTGGAGCATACAAGGTAAGCTAATATCAGTTTTTCAACTATAAGCGGGGTATCTCAACCTTTTTATTTGTTTTAATTCAGCTGAAGAAGTACCACGTTATACCTTTGGCCGTCTTCGAGTCTATTTTCACAGTTCAAGTAGTAGTCATATCAATTATATCACTACGGATTGCCAGACAAATCGTTCCTTCCCCTTCCCACTTTAATCCTGCTTACTCTTGGTCTGACATTCTATGCAAGTAAGAAAATAGATTTTTAAAACACAATTTTCTAAACATGGTTTTTTAGTGCTCGTGGCGTACGATGCGTTGACATTAATTGCATTTGTGCAAATTATGTTTCTGGTGAGGAGTGAACGATACCAACGACTTTATGGCACCGACCCCCTAAATCCAGTAACTGACGGAATAGATCACAAACAAACATCAACAAGTTATCCGATCTCACAGCAACCCATAATTATTTATGTTATGCCCAAAGTAGGACAAAAATTGTGGGACGTGCCGCAGAAGAAATGGTGGCAGGACCAAAAAACTGATAGTCGCATTCCACAAAAACAACCTCACGATGTCTCTTCGGATTTTTTCCAACGACAGGAACTTTTATCAAACGTCTTGCTACGAAATGCCATTAATGAAGACTATTGGACAAAGAAAAAACAGTTGGGATCGAGAAAAGCTTAGGGCATCTCTTAATTTGTACTAGTTGCTGATGGTTTAAATTTACATACACCCAAAAAAAAAATCGCCCTTAAATCAAGAAATTCGCCTTTAAATCAAGAAAATCGCCTATGATTTTCATCCAACGGCGACTCACCTTTATTTTAAATAAATAATTTTCTTGAATTTATGGTTTGCCATTTCTGGAAATAATGACAAATTTTTCTTAAATGTATGGTAAAAAACCTTAAAATTAAGGAAAAATTTATTAAAATAAGAAAAAAAATATTTATGATGTAAGACTACATCATTTTACATTTTACACCTTACATTTGAGGAATTTGGTTGGTTTTGTATACCAATGTTGAATTTTAAATGGATAAAACCGTTTCTAATTTTAATGGCAATTAATACATGGGAATACTACAGTCTGAAAATTTTTATATTTACCTGAATTTATTAAAGATTTAATTTATATAAATACTTTTTATAAACATATAAATAAATATAACAAATGGAAAAATCCTTACCTCAGACAACCCCGGCGTGAACTCGAACCCGCAACTGCTCACACCATAGCCAGACGTCTTAACCATTCGGCCACGCGTGCTTCTTGTCATACAATGACTAAAGAGGGCTAAGGTGCTTTTGGTCCAGCTTTACGCATACAAATAACGTTTATTCTAATCTAAACCTTTTTAACAACCGTTTAAACAATTTGGTAAATAGAAAAGTGAAACTAATAAGAATAAAAATTACATAAATTAAAAAAAAAAAGAAAAATAAATAAACAAAGGGTACACTTGCCGTGGCGTGGGCTCGAACCAGGTACTTTTGTTCGATTGTTTATTGACCGGACGTCTTTACCAGCTAGACCACCATCAAAATGTATAAAAAAAAGTCACTTTCTCTTAAAATATGGGTATTTCTTTCCTAAATTTAAGTAAGAATTTACCATTATTTCAAGAAAAAAAATCAAGAAAAATTCGCCATTAATTGAAGAAAAAAATGGGATTCTTCCTCTTCTTCATTACAAAAAAAAAAAAAATTATGGCGAATTCCTTAGATTGTAGGCATATTTTCTATAATCAAGAAAATATTTCTTAATTCAATGGCGTTTTGAAATCACGGGCGATTTTCTAATATTTATGGTGATTTTTTTTTTGAGTGTACAATATCATTAATAAAATAAAATTTGTTAAAATGTAGGATCTAAGAACTAAAGGACACCCAACATCATCAACATTTTATAACTATATAATAAAGTAACCAAATATCAACCATTAAGAGGTCGAATATAATTAATTTATAAGCTAAGTGGCCCCCAATGTCACGTCCTGCAGGCCTTGTTCTGTCCAAACAACACTCGATATTCGGGTTCGATTGTGGTCTTGATGAATTTTGTCATTTCCTTTGCGTATTGAAGACGAGACGAATCCTTCTTGCTGAATTCCTTTATGCCGGGACTGTGCACCAAAAATGCCGGATCTAAGACGTGGTATTCGTACCCCAACAGGCACATGGCAAAATTCTGAAATAGAGCGATGGTATCTGTAAGTATTATGAGCTGTACTGTTATTAAACTTAGCTTAAGGTCGTTTAAACGGTCTATTACAATTTGTCACATTTTACATTAAATTTTTTACAAGTATAATTTGTAGATAGTTCCTATTTCTACACAGAGAGAATTCTGACGTTCTGATCTGAGTTGAAAATGTTCTTAAAATGAGAACGGCATTTTTTGAGCTCAAAATGTTCTCTTTGTGATTGAATCAAGTTGAATTTGTACTTAAAATTTGGTTAAACCAAAATTGTTCTCAAATCAAGAACGAAATGTTATACATTTATCACGTGGTTCTTAAATCAATTTCAATTTCTTCTCAGAAACCCAATAATCTCAATATGTTCTTAAAGTAAGAACGGGAGGGACAAAAAATAGAACGAAAAGTGAGTTGCATTTCGACTTGAACTGGTGTGTTGCGGATTTTTTATAACGCGTTAGTATCTTTCGGTTAACAGCAAGCACGCGTTAGACCCTTCTACTTTGCTCTTCTTCTTCTGAACCATTCGGCTGGCACATTTCATCAGCGTTTCGATTGGTTTGCAAAAGTTTAAAGTTAAAGTAATGGAAAGTGAAAGTGACGAGCAGTTGTCAAAGTTCCTGGAGGATATTAAAATGGAGTCCGCAAGGAAATTCCTTGAAGGTTAGTATAAATTCCTAAGTTCATCAGCTCTTTTACTCTCATTTTTTGTGCTAAAATAAACGTACGTATGTATGTATGTATGGTATGTACACATGTTGTGAATTTTATAAAGTTGTAGATTTAGTTCTGGTTAATGAAAATGTATTTATAATTTGCCAGCAATCAGAAACTACAATTTTTGATAGCCATTATAGAGCGTATGAAATATTAAATGAAAATGAAGACTCACCTATTCTTATTAAAAATATAATTTCTTTCTCTAGTGCACCCTTACACAAATACTTATTAAATAATAAAAAACATTACCTTAGATTTAAATATTTATAAGCTTGTATATATACCTTAATGTTATAAGAGATTTAAGCCTGTAATTAATCACATATTATATACATATCCCATATATATTACAATTCAATAAAAGTAAAAAACTATTACAAGCCAAATATTATTATTTTAGCGTTTTTTTGGGAAGGGTATTCAATCTAGTATTTAGCTTATTTCAAGAACGATTTGAGCTCATTTTTTCCTTTTACAAGTCTAAAATGTTCTTCTTTTGATCCCAAATTCAAATAAAATCAATATCAAAATGTTATTATATTGATCCAAATATGTTCTTAAATTAAAACCAAAATCAACTTGAAAATAGAACGAAATCATCTCATTTAACTTTTTTAGTTCCTACCATTTCGTTCTAGAATCAAGAACATTCGGATCAAAATAAGAACATTTGTGCTTACACGGTTTTTAAGAACGAATGTGATCAATTCAATCACAATGTTCTTGGTTTTTCCTCTCTGTGTATCCCTTAAAAGGACTCCATCTTCAGGACATTTACCCACCTGTATGCGCTTGTTGGACTGTCCCTCCCAGGTAACCCTCTCATCGAACAGTGGTTCAGTGTTATCGCTTACGTAGAAAGGCTCCCAAGCTTTAAATTTGTTTTTCCGCAGAGTCTTGCTGAACAAATGCAGCTCATGATCTTTTTCACTAGAACTTTGATTGAACCAAGCCTCCTGACCTGGAATTATGTGGCATGTGGGGCAGACCTTCAAATGGAATATTTGTGCCTGTTTCTTTCGATAGAGGGCTAAAAGCTCTGACTTATTGGCAGGAATTGGGACTCCAGTCTCGATCTCGAAGACTGGCAGAGGATACACCCTTCTCGGCTGTTTGGGGTCCAGGGCTAGGACACTGTGATTCTTGGCCACCATGTTCAGGAACTGATCTACGAAAGCCAGACTGGGATAAAGTTCGATGTCGCAGGCGAAGATGAAGTGGGTGTTGGCCGCCAGTCTGGCTATATTCCTGCCGACATTTATGGGATAGGTGAGGTTGGCCACCGCCTTGTAGCTTTCGTTGCGGGGGATTTGGGTGTAGGGCGGCGGAACCAGGGTTCCATTAGCCAAGCATATGGGGGGCTGGCATAACGCCTCAGCCTCGTCATAGGGTACAAAATCTGGCATGTGCCGGTTGGAGAAGTACACGTGGAAGGTGACCCAGTCCCTGATGATCTCACTTCCCGGCAAACAGTTTCGTACATACCGAATCGCATCCAGTGTGGCGTTCAGATCGTATCCGGGTGTATGAATGGCGAAGCTCACAGGAGCACGCCAACTGCAAATTGTATAAAATAAAGAAAAATTGCTAGATAATGATAATGCTTGACCTCGTTTTTCTATACTTAAATAATAATGATAATAATTAAGTCAAGTAATTACCAAGTTCCTTAAAAAGTTTTATAACAACAAAACTGTTTCTCAGAAACACACGATATGGTGGTATCTGAACAAGTATAAACCACAAGTATAAACAAGTAAATAAAATAAATATTTAATATTATTTTTTAGAGATAAGTTTTAATTCAACTATATACGTTTTTTTGTGCTTTTCTTAAAAAGTTGATTTTCTGAAATATTCGGATTTTGGGGAATTCATATGACTGTTTTCTATAAATAGACATTTTTGTTGAAATCGAAGGTGTAATCAGTTGACATTTTAAGTTGACCGTTTCTTCTAATCTTCACTTATGTACAGCTGTGGTCAAAAAAATAAATATTTGTTGAGTTTTTTAAAAAAGCAAGTGCAAAAAGTTTAAAGACAACTTTTAAAGAACCTAGTATTAATCCTAGCTACAGAGCGGTAAATAACCATATAAATATATTTTGAAAAAATTTTGATAATTTGTTAGTATAGTAAGAAAAATAAGATCTATATGGCTTAATGATTCGTTTTTTTAGTTCCGGGGTTAATATTTTTCCTTGAGCTGTATATAAAATATGAATCTGGTATGCGATAACGAACTTTTATTGGAGAGCACTCACCGTGTGGCTACTGTTTCAAGATTATCGAAGAACGTATAGTCCCCGTTTGTGGTGTACGTCACCGACTCTGCGCAGCCAACTAGCCGACTCTTTCGGCCAATTACTAGATTCTGGAGCAACCAGTACTCCCCGTGCTGGAGTTTCTGGAAACGGAGCTGTCGGTTCCGGCACTTAAGCAATTCCCGCAGTTCCCTGGTGCGGGGTGAATCCTTTCGTAGGGTAATCTTACTTGGCTCTTCATTCTCCAGAAATCTTTTTTGACAAGAGTCGTTAGTCAATGATTCGACCGATTTGTGCCAATCGATTTCCGCAATCTTCTGAGCCTGATGCAAGTTCCTCCAAATTAGCAGGAGTGCTACACAGAGAATTATGAGGATTGGCCACCGTCGGATAAATTTTCGGTTGCCAAAGAATAAGCCCGCCATTCTGAATTTATAACCTTTGATTTGGGAATTCCTTTGTTCACCAGACACCGTAATCAGCACACCTTTTTATCAAACGGTTATTAAACTGCAAGCAAAACAAAAAGCCAAAGAAAAAAGAACTATACATCCGTCATTAAAGCTCTGAACGTACTGAAATGGATTCACTAACGAAACCAAAAGCTAGTAAGGGGGCCTAATTTACCTTGTCCATTGTATCATCCCTAATTATTGTTGTACTCATCTGATAAGATCCCACATAAAGTGCTTCCGAGGTAAGGGATCCCTCGATGGTTTATAATGCTCTGATAATGGGGCTTGCCCGAACTGAAGACCTCCTTTCACTTGGTAAAATATCTTGATGTATATTTGTTGATAACCAAAGATGCCTACAGTAAAAATAAATACAAAATTTATAGATCCACACAGTTCACACAGCTGCTCACAACTAACATGAAATTAATCTTAACAATCCACCTGATACTTGATTTTATGTGGATTGTTCAAGATTGGTAAGTACATATAATTTTTATAGTTATATAGTGAGAATAAGTCTTTCGAAACTTTGTTCACTTTTACTACAAATGTTATCAAAACTTTTCACTTATTAATCATATATTAATTAATAATGTAGGTATTATTTACATAGGAATACTCAAAGCACCATAAACGATTGTAAATTTGTTACTAGCACGATTCAAACGCAATGCCCACTGTGACCCTCCAGTCGATGGCGAGTATTTGAAAGAGACTAAAGTGCCAATCCAAAATATCGGACCTACAGAAGCAAATCTACTACGTTCTATAGCACTTAACCTCTTATCAGGCAATGTCGTTGTATACTACAATCCTGTTGGAATCGCCGTTATCATAACAACTCATTTGCTCCAATCAATTGATAACACTAATCAACTGTTAGTGGTCTAACTTTTTTGCCAACAATCGACTTGACTATTACCTGGATATCTGACTGAATCGATGGCGCTTACTTCAATGAATAATGTCAAAATAATTAGATTGCCTTTAAGGCAACAAAATTGATGCTTAGAAACTATCTGTGTCTTGGCTTCTCCTAATCTTTGACAGTTTGATTTTATTTCACTAAATATGAAGTTAACAGCGTGATTATAAACGCGAATTATTCAGAATATAGTAACCATGTATATACTTTTTGAATTCAATTTTTCCAAATGTAACCGTGGATTTACTTGAAAAACCGCTTCATTAAAAATGTTGTGTAGGGCATAGTAACAAACGATTGATTTTTGAATGTCAATTTCCCAAAGTAAATATTTTTCAAAAGCCTAAAAGTAGAAAAATCTACTGAGCATATTCCTCTAACAGTTCGATGGTAAAATTCCAGTAGACTTAGATGTTACTTTTAAATGTTATGGCGTAAACCTTTTTATTTTTCACTTTTTTTCAGTTGTAGCGTAATAAGACGAGCTGATGAATACTTACATAAACTCCATGCGGATGCTAAAATGATTTATTTCTTCTTTTCGGAAGTTTAATTGTGTACAATGATAGAATATAAATTTAAAATTAGAGTTAAAGAAAAATGTGTTCTTCAGTTCCGGGTACAAATTTGTTTAATTAAGTTGTTCAAACAAAAATCAATAAAAAATAATATATTTTTATAAAAGTTTTTTTCTGCTGTGGAAAAGGAAAATTAACGATAGAACGTCAATAAAGGGGAAAAAATGGTTGGGGTGATTTTTTTTTACAGATAAAAACATTAGAAAACTACAGCGTTTAACGTTATATCGTAGATCTATATGCATTTTTCAAAATAACAATCACAATAACAAAATATTACTTTGTAGACACGATAAGAGAAATTATCATAATTTTTGAAATTAATTGGAAATTTTCGCTTGAATTTCCAGTGGAAACATTCAAAACTCAAAATAATTTTCGCGCGACATAACGATATATTCTGCACTCCTTTGGCAATCGATAGACTTCACCGATTGTTGGAGTGGAATCGATTAACCGAAAGTGCCATCTCTATTATCAATTGTGTTTTGTTTACAGAAATTTAAAAACCTTTTCTGCCGTATTTACGTGATATTACAATGTCGGACAACGAGTACGAGCGATTCGAGATAACGGACTACGACCTGGACAATGAGTTCAACATCAACCGGCCCCGTGGACGCCAGAGCAGGCACCAACAGATCTACGGTGAGTTGGAGGTTACCACGATTCTGGTCAACTCCAGTAAGTAATCCCCCCTTTTCGCAGGCATTTGGGCGGATGACAGCGAGGAGGAGAGCGGCGGTGAGGGCGGGGGCACGCGGAGAGGGCGGTCCGCCCGGAAGCCCAAGGATTACACCATGCCGGTCAGCTTCGTGGCCGGTGGCATTCAGCAGGCGGGCAAAAAGAAGAAAAAGGAAGTGAAGGCAAAGGACGATGGAGGATCCGGGGCGGATCAGGATGAGCAGAGCGACGAGTCCACCGCCAGCGGTCGTCCGGCGTTCGGACAGAGCGACCCGGACAGCTCCAACAGCTCGGCCGAAGAGGAGAGACCCTCTCTGAGCCGAAAACCAATCAGTGCCCCCTTCCAACACCGCTCGCACATCTCCAGTGAACGAAATGTGGGCGCCTGGGAACAGCATACACGTGGCATTGGAGCTAAGCTCCTCCTGCAGATGGGTTACGAGCCCGGCAAGGGTCTGGGCAAGGACCTGCAGGGCATCTCGCAGCCTGTGCAGGCACATGTCCGCAAGGGCAGAGGCGCCATCGGTGCATATGGACCCGAAACTGCAGCCAGCATTGGTGGAAAGCCCACCAAGAGCATCAAGGTGGATGAGGATGTGCGCGAGGCCAAGGAGTTCAAGGAGCAGCTGAACAAGTGGCGGAAGGGAGGAAACGCTGGAGCCGCAGATCCTGTCGAGCGGCAGGGAAAGCGCTACTACTACAAGTCCGTCGAGGAGGTGATCGCCAAGGGCCACACATCGAGCCACCTGCTTTCGGAGAAGCTGAGCAAGAAACTGGGCAATGTGCCGGTGATCGACATGACGGGACCCGAAAAGCGAGTGCTGAGCGGCTATCACGCCTTGGGCCAGACCAAAATCACGCCGGAGGAGACGCTCTACGATGCCGAACCGACTGAAAAGGGAGCCGCTCCCGTCTGCGTGTTTGCCATGCCCGAACTGACCCACAACCTGCAGCTCTTGGTCAGCCAGTGCGAGCAGCAGATCATCGCCATCGACAACCAGGAGCGTGAGTGCTCCAGCCAGCAAGCAGCGCTGGAGAGCGAACACCGAAAGCTGGAGGAGATCGTCCAACTGGAACGGAATCACATTCGCACTCTGGAGGAATCTCTGGACCGAGTGGAGCGGCTGAGCGATAATCCCGATTTGACTTTACCTCAAGCGGAACTACTCTTTCGGGAGCTTCTCGAAGACTACGCTGCCGAGTTCCAGGAGTTCGGCTTGGCGGATCTTGCAGCGGGCGTGATTGCACCTCTCCTGAAGAGGGAACTAGTCCAGTGGCAGCCGTTGGAGAAGCCAACGGAGCCTTTGCAGCTGATTAAGAAATGGCGCGCAATGCTGCAAAAAGGAGAGCCGGCGGAGCAGCAGCCTCGCAACGTCTTCGATCCGTACTCCTCGCTCATCTGGGCCGGGGTGATGCCGTCGTTCCGGGCCAGCATCGCCGCCTGGCACTCCAAGGAGCATCCGCCCATGGCTGCCCTGCTCGACGCCTGGGCCCCCTTGCTACCCAGTTGGGTGCTCGACTCGGTTCTGGAGCAGTTGGTATTGCCTCGACTGGTGGCCGGCGTTCAGGAATGGGATCCCCTCACCGACACCGTGCCCATCGACAGTTGGGTGCTGCCGTGGCACGGAATACTGGGCAGCAAATTGGAGGAGGCCGTCTACCCGCAGATCCGCAGCAAACTGGGAGTCGCTCTGCGTGCCTGGTCTCCACAGGATAGGTCCGCCAGGGCCATGCTCACGCCCTGGCAGCAGGCCTTCCCCGAGGAAGAGATGCAGGAGTTCCTGCAGCGGCACATTGTTCCGAAACTGCAGGCCACGCTGGGCGAGTTTGTTATTAACCCACTGCATCAGGATCTGGAGCTGTGGCACCAGGTGTGGGAGTGGCACGAGCTCATCGATCCCATGTACATGGCTCAGCTGTTGGACAGACACTTCTTCCCACGCTGGATGCAGGTGCTCGTGGTCTGGCTGAATCAGAGTCCAGACTATGCGGAGATATCGCGATGGTACACCGGCTGGAAGAGCATGTTGAGCGAGGCACTGCTCCGCGAGCCAAGCGTCAAGGAGCATCTGCGGCGAGCTCTGGAGATGATGCATAGGGCCAGCGACGCCCTGCTGCAGCCCACGGTCACGCCCACGCCCCCGCCGCCAGTTCCTCCGGCTCCTGTGATGATGATGGATCACCTGATTCACCCGCCCGCCCAGCTGGAGTTCAAGGAACTCGTGTCGCAGCAATGCGCCGACTTGGGCATCATCTTCGCTCCGCTTCCAGGGAGACGGGAGATGGGCAAACAGGTGACTGACTGGATATGCTTTCTTTTAAGTATTTGTCTTTATTCTAATTGTAATTTCTATTCACAGATATATCGCGTGGGCAAGCTCTTTTGCTTCATCGATCGACACGTCTGCATGGTCAGCGATGGAAGCTTCAGCAATTGGCAGCCGATGGCACTGAATCATCTGCTGGAACGCTCACAAACTGGAATCCTTTAAATACGAGAAGATGGTTTGTTAAATGCTATGGTTAACAATTTTGTAAAATTAGTATCACGAGCAAATATAAGCACTTTTTAAGCACTATAAGCATATAATGTAGATTTTGTTCCTTAACAATAATGGGTTCTTTATCATAGTTAATACTTAGGAATACTACATAAAATGTACATTTTATTCATATAAAAACAAAAAGAATAAAAATATATTTTAAGCACGAACGAAATCTTTAAAAGTGCGGTCGCTACTCTTTTCATTAATTTTCGTTTTAGAAAATAACGTATTTTCCGGGAAAATTCGGAAAAATTACTAAATGCTGGGAATTTTCCTCTCCTATACCTCTCATTTTTTCTCTTTTCAAAGTTATATGGAGTATAAGTAAACGCTATCAGTGAAGCCTGTGGTGTTTTTCTTCTAAACAAAAAAATCTTGATCAAGAAAAAATAGGTTAAGAAAATAAAAGATTTTTATTTAAATTAATAGCACCTGTTTTCCAATTTAACAATCAAATAAATGGTTTTCGACAATTCAAAAATATCAATGCATCGTAAAATAAATTTTTGACATTTTAAACTCAATTAAACTCAAAGTAAAATATGAATAAGTCTTCTTAAAATTGCTAAAAAAAACCAACTATAATTCCCGCTGCCCGCTATTTTCAAATTTTACCCGCAATCACACTTCAAAAAATCCAAATCTGGCGGAAAAAAGCGGAAGTGACACCACTGAATAGAGCTCTGCTGTTGGACAGCAGCATACCCCGAGTTTCTCTGTTAGTTAACATTACATTGCAGAGTGACCGTTTGGAAGACGTAAAAAAAGCCAAATGGCGGTATAAATGGTCGAGAAACCCACGGTCACACTGCTCGCAGCTGATTTTTCTTCAGAACGTCGGGGAAATTGGGAAATCGGGAAATAGGAATAAACTGGCTGGGATCGCGTTCGGTTCGTCTGCCGCACGGAAAACGAAAACGAAAACAAAAATCAAGCTGAACGTGAATGGCGCAGCCAACTGAGACTCGCACAATGCAATAAAAACAGTGAATAAAACTAAAAGACAAGAATTAATTTCGCGATAATCACAGCAAACAAATTGAAACCGCGTGTCTTTCGTTTCGCTTCTCCCGCTCTTTTCGTTGCACTCCTCCTCCCACACTCTTCGCCCGATGCAGTTGCGAGTGCGTGTGTGTGCGTGTTCTTAAAATTTAAATTCAATGAATTCGGCAGGCAGTGCAATTAAAGCGCAACTGAAAAACAAAAGTGAATTTACCACGTGCGCCGCTCTCTCGCGTCTTTGAGTTCAGTTGTTGTAGTTGTAGCCGCTTTCGTTTTGTTTTGCTGGCGTCTCGCTCTAACAATTCCCTCTGCCCGATTTACCGTTGCACAGCCGCCGAGCAACCGGCGTTTTGAAAAAACCATTGGATTAGGACCCATTAACGGGACACTCACACAAGGACAACAAAATGGTGCAGGTCAGTGAAAGCTCCCTTTTGAGATAAGAAAACATCCTTAAAATATAAGATTTTATAACAGGGGTTATCTCAACTTCGTCACTGTTCTGGGTTTAAGATATTTCACTTTCTCAAAGGAACCTCATCCATTATCAATTTAAAATTTTAACGATTTTCAATGATCCGGTAAAAAAAGACCAATAATGTTAGAGCCTGGAAACATTTAATTTTATTTTCTTGGTTTTTTTTGTTTTGTGACGTTAAAGAACCCCTAATTTTCGATGGCTGGTGTAATATCTGTTTACAGAAAAATCCGAAAAACTTCATAAACTCCGATTTTTAATATTAGACAAATGTAAAATTATGACTGATCCTTTAATTAGAGATTTCCAAAATCGAGTTTTTTCAATTTAACAATTGTAAAATGGAATATGTTCCCCGATCTCAAAAAACTTGGTCAGTGTGGTACCTTTATGTAATTAGAACACAATCCAAAATTTTTGATTTATGCTTTTTTAAAACATTATAAACTGTAAATACAATGTTTCGAGTTTTTAAAACTCACTTCCTGAAAAGCTTTAAAATATAAAAAGATTACAGTACAAAGTTCTTATATTTTTCTGGACGGATTTGTTACCAAAATTCAAAAAACTTTTGGTCTATTATGCTAATTATACTTAAAAACCGTAACAAAATTCTGACTCGAATATACCACTAGAAAACGCATGTCAAATTTTATGTTTCCTATACAATATATTGTATAATATTCAACCCTGTCACTGACCTTTTGACGCCAACCCCCATAATCCCGGAACGGGACACTAGGACTGAAAATGCACTTTTTAGCGACCATCCCAAGTCGATTCGCGCCTCACCACCCAACTTTAGCCAACCTTAACCCACCCAAAAATCCAACACAACCCCCACTTCATCCCTAGTTGCACTTCCACGAGCGGAAATCAACCACCAAAACGGATAAGTTCCAAAAAATATGCTGTCGCAGGAAAATATGGCTATTAGATTTGGTTGGTCTTATTTCGATATCGACAGGACGGCCTGTACAGGTCGGCCTACGGACATAAAGCACATAAAACGGTGCATTTAGTCAATTTTCCTTCCAACAAGGCAGTCGATCTAAAAAGGAAACTTAAATATGATCGACTGATTGGGGTTGCAGCTTGCTGACACCCTGTATTGAAGCATAATTTTTCATGTCCAGAGAATAGTATTTTAGAAAATATATCTATTTTGATTTGACTAAGTTTGGTATCATTAATATGAGACTGTTTATAATGTAATAATATAAGATGATTTATTTAGAAAAGGTATAAGGGTGTTTATTAACTCTTTTTATAATACATAATTTAGAAAAGTATTGAAATTGCTTTTTGAAAAATGTTTTATAAATGTTTTATATTGCCTTCTCCTGCCGTATATTAAGTATAGTGTGGAAAGAGTTAACCAAAATTTTTTTAATTCCCTGTCCATGGGTCGAGACTTCCCTCTTGGTACCCTGTAATCAGGCCCATGTGGAGAGACGAACACCTGCCGCCGTTTCCCCGCGCCAAATGAGTGGAGTTCCACTTTTCGATTTGAAATGCGTTTTGCGCCTGCCCCAACCAACTATCCACCCAGGACCTCCTCCGTCCACCCAACAGCCTCCATCCACATGGTCGTCCAAGCGCTTTTTACCCATTACCCATTTGCATTTGCCGATGGCTGGGCCGAGGAGTAGGTCCTTGGACCTCGCATGGTGGGTGGTGGGTGGTTTTAGTGGGTGGATGTGGGTGGTTTCACTGCGTTTAGCACAGCGCTTTGGCCTGCGTTCAATAGCCAAAGCGAACGAACATTTCTGACGTTTGACCGAACTTTGTTGTTGTTCCAGTTGCTGCAAATGCAGATGCAGTTGTAGCTGTAGCCGTTTGCTGTAGATGTAGATGCAGCTGCATCAACTGACTGCTCCGTTCCTGTGGCTAATGGTAAACTGCCGGGTTGGAGCAGGAGGTGGGGGTAATAGGCACATTTGTGCCCCAAACCCACTCCCCACCCATGGCGAATGCAAGCCAGTCTCTTATTTTGTAACTCCGTGCGCCAACGAATGTCAAAAGCACAAAAATTTCAACGAGGATAACAGACACGCACGCATGCTAATCAGGACAATTAAGTTAAAAGCAGTATGGATGCATATGCCCGGGTGTGTCCTGTGGAGATTTCAGCTTAAGTTGGGTAAGCATTAAGTATTGGAAAAGGATGTCGATTGATTATAAGGGAAAATCATTCATTTCCGACTTTTAAGTGCACCTTATTCTTGGCCCTACTTCAAAATGTGTTGCACACCTGAAGGGCAATTACGAAGATTTAATTAAAGGAATCCATATTGGCACGGGGTCACAGGTCTTTGATTTTCGAAGACGGAATGGGTTTAAAAAAAGTATTCAACTATACTGTTTTTTCTGTAGATTTGATTGAGCTGCAATCTCACTATGCTTTTCTCTTGGATATTGGAATGTTTCACTAAAAATAGCCCCCTTGAAATTGAGAAAAATTGTTTTCTAAAGAAAAAGTCCTAAATGACCGAATTTAAATTCCATAAAGAATCTTTATAAATGTTTCTTAGCTTAACGTTGGAGAGTATCGGTTTTTTTTTATACATCAACTGCTAAAAATACATTTTTTATATATTCATATTTAAAAACGTTTTGATAAGTTTTGCATACATCGAGGTATTTTAAACATGGCAATATATTGAAAATTGAATTAAAGAAATTTTTTTTTATTAATGGTATCAAGGGATCTTACACTTTATTTATAATTAACCAAAAATGTATTAGGTAGCTTAGTAGCAATCAAACATTTTTAAATTTGTAAGCAAAAACCAAACATGAACAACTTGTTTCTTTCAGTCTGCTGTCAATTCATGATTCTCGTTTATGAGCCTTCTTGTACTGTTTAGAAGCTTGCTAGCAGCCTTTGCCAACACATTTCCTTGCCAGAGAAACACTTTGACTGCCACTCTCAATCGCCGCCACCCATCGACCACCACCTCTCGAAAAAGGCAACTTATCCTGGCAAATGGAAATTTCTCGTTTGCCTCCTCAATTCGATTCAATAGCTCGACTACCAGTCCTTCGTTTTTGATGTGCTCTGTTTAGATCCCTTATTCTTGTACTGAAATGGACTCTTTCAACTGTGTACTTCTATTGATCGCGGAGGCTGCGCTCGGAGTTTGAGAAACGGAGATTACGGTATAAGGTGGTCACCGAACTCTTGGGGGTTACACAAGAAACTTGGCTGCTTGGGGACCGGGTTCGAGTCTCCCTTCTTCTATTGGGATTCAACTGAAGTCGCTTGTTCAGGCAGTTCCAAGTAGAGGGTCGATTGAACAAGTTCGATGCTGCAGAGCAGCACTCACAATTAAAGGCGTTTCCATCGCCCTCATCCTGAGGCTCCTGCTCCTGGTTCTGGGAAAATCGCGTGTTGAGTGTATTGAAACTGCCATTTCCTTGGGATAAAAAGGGTTCTTGATCCGAATAATCCATGCCACCCCCTAGAAATCTGTTTAAAATTTGCGGTTGATGAGAATGTTCACGCTGGTGCGACAATTCACGATAATCTCTTGAATCTTCTTGGTAACGAACGTATTTGAACCTCAACCAGCTAATCAGCCAGTAAAGTTCCGGCCAGGGAATGAGCAGTGAAATACAGACACATCCAAAGGTCCTGTGATCGGAGGCCGTGAGGATCAGGCAGTAGGATGTGGTCCTCAAGAAGCGATGGTGCAATCGACGCAGGAGGGAGCGCTCCCATAGAAAACATAACCGCTGGCAGGCGGATTGGGTCAACCAAGCACCGCCCATCAGAGCCAAGGTCATCATAGTGGGTCGCTCTTGTAGGACCTGCTTGAAAATACCCTTCAGGGTTCTCAATCCTAGGGATTGCTCGCTGTCAGATGATATAAGGGTAACTCCAACCACTACCACACCTGCCAGGTGAGCACCCACTGCCGCTGCGGAGCAGTAGAAACCGAGCAGCGAATCCGCCAGGTGGGGAGTACTCATCCACAACACGAGGGCAAAGACGAACTGTGCCACCCGCTCAAGGTCGCAGCCGATCTCCTCCAGCGTGAGCTCGAACGGTTCGTTGGTGTAAATGCCATAGCAGGCGTAGGAATGCGAGGGCAGTGGAATTATCCGTGGCTCCTTCGCTGGAGATCCCAGTGGTTTGCCTTCGTAGCATTCATTCATCTGTCGATGTGCCTGGTAGACTTCCCGAATTGTGCTCCCTTTGTACTGATTGTAATCCCCGCCAGCGGCTATCTTCAAACGCAGGCGGTTGCTCTGAAAGACGTTCCAAAAGCTCAGGGATGTGGGTCGCTGGCAGTAGACCTGCACTTGGTTGTGGATGTACAGCATGTTGAGCAGCGTCTGTCCGTCCTGGATGTGTGGCTCACCAGGACGCAGATAGGTCGCCTGATGCTCGTGGAACCCGTCATCCTGGCTGGAGATCAAGGATGGCGTATTAAGCAGCCCGAGGACCACAAAAACGAGAAGTGAGATCCACATTATATAACCCAGAGGTTAAGAAGTTCTTATTTTTTTGTTTAGATATTTTCCAGATTTTTAGATTTCGGGAACCTGCCTTTGGAGGTAGATATGGTTTACTGTATAAATATATGGTCGACAAGTTCTGTTTTGTCAGTTTTTGCAGATGGTTCCTATGGTTATGATATTTTCAACCGACTACTCCATAGCTCATGTTATAAATATTTCAATAATAATAATGGAAGGTTTCCGTTTCTCCGTATTGATCCAAATCCTATTAATTTAACAGTATGATGTATTATCCCATGAAATTATATTCAGTTTCTCCAGATTGATCCTATACATATTAATTCAATAGTAATAAGTTCAAATCTCTATATTATATTATAATATGTACAATAACACTAAAGTGGTTTATGGTGGGTTTTAACATGTAATACCAAACTAAGATGCTAATCTACCGTTCATTTTGAAGTTTATGGCAAAGCATCTTTAAGATACTAAAGTTTCATAGCTGGGGGAATATTGGCCTACGAAAATATCTCAGGTCCTCTAAGCTTCCTTTTCCCATTCAGTTTTTTTTTTTGAGAATACTCGAACCCTTTGTGCCCCATTTTCCTTCAATTTTTCGTTGTCATTCCTTTCCTACGTCTTTCGTTCCATTTCTGTGCGATTCCATAGCGCTTTTTTATTTCTGGACATGTTGCGTATGGGCTGATGACTGACTTCGTACCACGCGTACTAACTACTACGAAAGGGACATGGGGTAAAAAATCCTACTACAAGTGTGTACTACCACCGAAACCCCATTTTTTTCGCCAAAAGTCAGGGGCAACAAAGAAGAGCAGGAAACAAAATAAAACTCGGCGCTGGTTCTATCAAAGTGGAAGTCGCGGCCTGCAAAGAATATAAAAGCGAACCCGAGTTTCGGGGAAAAAAATGAGGAAAGTCTCAAAGAAAAAAACAGTTAGGAAAAGCCGGGAAAGGAAACTGGGGAAAAGCAGAAATCCCCACACAAAGTGGCAAACGGGAAATAACAACAAACACGGCCAGCAAGAGCAACTGAGATGGCAGATAGACACGTGATATGTGGGAAAAACGAAAGAACAGAGCAGCATGCTTTTTTGCATTATGGCCAAAAATCGAACTGGAATTTCTGCAATTTTTTTCGCCTCCGTTGTTGCTTTTGGGCCAACTCGGCTGTGTGGCTATCATTGCGTTCGTTTGGAACGCACAGGGGGGGTTTTTCTTTTTTTGGTTAGGTAAAGAGGGTGGTGGGTGGGGATGGGAGACTGCCGGTGGCCTCATGCATTTTCCGTGTTTCGTATTGTGCGCAAAATAAATTGGTAAACAAGCGAGCAGGCCAGAAAGAGATGGGCCCAGAGAGAGCGAGCGACAGAGAGAGAGAGAGAGGGGGGGGGGAATGTCCTGGTCAATGGCGATACATACACGACATCCGGATCGTACATAGTCCCCAGTGCAGTTGTGTGCAGGTCCTCGTTTTCCTCCCGTTTTTCCGACTGCATTTCACAGAGTGCTGCTCACCCACTCCCACCCATTCGCCCGCTCTCTCTCTCTCTCTTTGTCGCTCTCTGGTGAGTTGCACTCTGTCCCTCAGCTGCCACGACCTCCTGACTCCCCTACGCTGCCCCCTTTCCACCCCCCCTGCCGTCTACGCCCCTTTTTTTATATTTTCTGGCCACCGAAATAGGCTGCGTCGCTGTCGCTGCCGCCATTTTCGCCAGCTTCGCCGTCCACGTTTCCATTCGCACCCCCACGTCCCAACCCCCTGAAATTTTTGACCCCCCTTCCAGGACCACCCTCTTGCCTACGCCCCTCCACTCGCGCCTTTTCCCCACGCATGTTTTGCAGCCGTTGTCGTTGTTGTTTTTCTGGTCGCTGCATTGGGTGGCATTTTTCGAGCACTGCCTTTTGTGCACAGTGAGCCAAACAAACCATCTGTCATAACAAAAATACCTTCCTAACTAGATTACTCCCTTGAGTTTTCAGTGTGGCTGTATCGTTGTACCATGGTCCTGCAGGAGGGTCACACTGGTATAAATCTTAATCTCCAAATCGTTTTGAAAGAGTTTATTATAAAACCAATAAGAGAGCATACAAGCCGATCTGATCACTTTAAGAAATATGTAAATTTTAGGACTTAAATTATTGTATTGAAATATAGGCTGTTAATACCTGTAAAGAATATACCATTTTAAAATATTTTGGTTCTAAAAGTTACGTAGTATTATATTAATAACCACCAGCCTACCGATATAAGCTTTGTGATTTGAGAAGTATGGATATAAAGAATTTGAATAGAATATGTGAACTATTATGAATAGCTGTTCAAGTTTGTTTCAAAGAGTGGACAGTCTCAGTATTTATGAAAAGTTGAATACAATACGACTTTTAAGAAATTAACGATTATTTCGTGTTTTTTGTTCCCTAAATGAAATAATATATTAAATGTAGGGCCTAGCAGGACTTATAGGTACCCGATTTATTGATATTTTTCCAAAGACGAGTATTAGTTTTTATTGCAAGGTTATCAACATAATAAAAAAGTTAAAGTAAATAGTATTAATATACAGACTTAGTTTTCTGGATCTTTAAAATATTAAATTTACTAACACGTGTATTTTCTTTATTTTAACCTGATATCTCTATATATTACGAAAATATAAATTTACAAATTTTTTAATTTAAAAGATATACTTTAAATTAATTTAATTTATTTTACTTATTTTTCTTGCAGGTAAGGAAATGCATTTACCTAGCCCACTGTGGCAACCCAATCAGCAGTGTTGGGCCATATAAAACGATTGAAACACAGCGCGACATTTCTGTTGCTGTTGCCATTGCTGGTGTTGTTGCTGTAGCTGCTGATGTTGCTGCTGCTGCTGCTGCAGCAACCTGATGTAGTTGCTGCTGCTGCTGTTGCTATGTGTGCCAGGCAAAAGGCCAAACGCATGTGTGGCCAGGACCCAGCTGCCTCCTCGTGCTCTGCCGGACAGGAACTCCGAGCACGGGACTATATAGGGAGCAAGCGAGAAGGATAGTGAAAATCGAACACAATACTCGGGCGAGTGAATGCAACGACGACGAGCCTATGTATAAAGGCATCCTTTGCACATGAGAGCAAAAACCAAGCCTGCTTGTGTGTGTTCTGGATATGTGGGTGGAGGTGGGCGGACATGGGTGGAGATGGGTGGGTGGCACGTGAGGATGGGGGAGATGAGTGGGCCTACCCTACGCATCGGTAGCTGGACTGGTAGCCACCTCAAAAGCGGCAAACGCATCGAATGCGCATCGAATCGAAGCCCAACGTTGATTGTATTATATTGGCAGAGTTCAGAGCATGCTCCCCACCCACCTGAATCCAATCCCTGGTACCAATCCCGATTCCTGCCACCCACTCGCCATAACTCTGGTTGTCCGTCAGACATCAGTTGAACGGCGTGCACTTAAATGCCAGTGGGCGAGTGAGTGTGTATCTACTATATGCGATGGGATGTGATGTGAGGGGGCTGCTTGGCCCCCCTTAGGCTGCCCCACACACATGCAGCAAATTGAATAAACTCCCCAAATCAAATTTTTCTCCATTTTGCCGAGAGAAAGAACTTTGACTGACATGCAGCAGAGTGTGTAGGCGATGCCATCTGTGTGTATCTTAGCCATTTAAAGGGTCAATGAAATGCAAAAGTCGGCAATGATTTGGGGTCCTTTTCAACTGTAGAGCCCAGCGAACTGTTTTCCCCTTCGAGCTTAATTGTGTCATCTTTCATTTTGATTGCCAGATGGTTTTGTATTCAAGAAATATTGCTTCTCGTTCGTTGCCTTATTTTATTTAATGGACATTACTTATGTTTACCGAACAGATTTGCCCAGATAGAACAATACTTGCACGTTCACTTTCTATAGAATATGAAAAACAACAGCCTTTAACAAGTTCTATAATGTTTTATAGTTATCATTAATTGAAGTGCTCGAATAAATTGAGATGGGGAGGGATAGTAACTATCCTAAAAATCAAAATAGATAATTTACTTATGTTAAAAGTAAGTGGCAGTTAAAAGTAGCCATTGGCGTTACATATTCGTTATTTAGGACTGGGGATCTCAGATAATATGGTAGCTAGACTTATTATTCTCTAAGGAACCATCTTCATTTTCTTGGAATGAACTTTTAAACTGTAAACCTGTTCCGGAAACTCTGCACAAATGTTTAACTATGTTTGACCTTCCTCCAGGTGAATGAAACTTTTTAAACTTTCCCTTGTGAGCACCAAACCCGTGACTTTAAGATTCCCTTTGTTCCAAGGCAAATTACATTTAAATATTTACACTCTTCCCTTAGAATTTGTGTGTTTGTTGTGTCTGGCTCACTCTTTGCGAATAATCATGTGTGTGTGAGTTTTTGTGCTGAGTTGGTTCAACTTGTGTGAAGGTCAAATTACGAGAGCATTTTACTAACTTTTCAATTCCCCCTCCTTCTATCGCAAAATTTAAGGCCAAAAATGTTATATGTGCATATATATGTGCATGAAATGGGTCAAAAGTTGTAACAACATTTCCACTAGTCTGGAGGAAGTGTTAATTTGGAGATGTGGGAAGTGATGGGAATATGAAAGTTTTTGCTTTTGAGTTGGTTGAAATGTTTTGGGTTTTGGTTTTATTCTTGTTCAAAGTTGAAACCATTTTTAGCCAAAATTGTTTTAGCAGTCGACGCTCGAGAAAACTTTTCAGTTGCCTACTTTCGGGCACCTTGACCTACTCATGCAACTTTGTTTGTTGTCAAAAACGTTGTTTTTATTGTTCTTTGTTGCTGTTGTCAGTTGTGGGGCATCCCCAGAAAAAGACTCGTCTGGGTGTGCCAGACGGGGAAGATTCACCAAAAAGTTTACTTCACTTTCTGTGTAATGGAAATAATTTAAGATTGTATAATAAGATACATTATACTACGTATTCTAATGCCCTCTAAAAGGGTTGCTTTTATGCAAAATTAATCATTCTGCTATGAGGAATCACTTAGAAAGAAGCGATAGCCATTGTCTCAAAAATAATTACCGACTTAGGATCTATGATTAAGGCTTTTAAAATGTACTGGAACTCGCACGTTAATGTACATTCAGTCAAATATATATTATTTATTTATCAGAGAAGATCTTAAACCTTATTATTCATTTTAATTATTAAATTACAAACCGGCTGGATTGTACTAATAAATAACAATTAATTCTACAGTTCCAGTTCTCATCTGGCCAACTCATGCATATTCCTTAACTTGGCTTGGCAACAAGTTCTCTCTCAAAACTTACGCATACCATGGAAAACGACTTTCAGCTTGCACATTTAATGCAAGTTATATAGCAGGCAATCTAAATTTTATGCCACCCATCACTTGACACACCCACAAACAACCGCTCACAAGGACACTGGGGACTAGCAGGATGAACGAACGTTGGCTTTTTATATATTTTTTCCTACTCTCCTTTTCGTATTTGGCAAAGATAAAGTTTTGTAATAAAAATGTCTGCCGGCAGAGCCCGAGAAAGGGGTCAGGGGGCGTCATCCAGCCGGGCAGACATTCTGTCTAGCTCTTTCGAGCCCGAAGTGTGTCAGCAACTTTGGCACGTCCTCGACATTGTCGTCGTGAATGTGTCCTTGTCCTTGGCCCACACACAAGCAAGGAATATTATATAGAAAAGCAAACATATACATTTATATATATCAGGATATGCGTTTGCAGGAGGAGGTTTAGTGCTTTAGTTTTACGCTGCTTTGAACTTCACAAACTACATTTGTTGGAAGACTTTTTCTTTTGGTTGAGAATATTTTTACCTGTTAATGGCTGCCTTAAAGGGTGCTAAGATAAAAATGTACTTATATAAATATTAGTTTAAAAGGAAATATTTCATAATATCCTTTTCATTATAAGCATGGTTAAATGAGTATATCATTTTTATTTTAAACCAAACCAATGGATTGCAGCTTCGTAGCAGTTTTGTTTTCTATCACTACTACCCCAAATGAATCACTTTAAAAAACATTTAATTTAGATTTTTATTTTTGGTTGATTTGAAATTTCGATTTACATAATTTCACATTTTAAAATACAAAATATACACATCTTAGATGTGGATAAAAACGTATGTCTTGTACTAGTTTTTATATAATTTGAATACGAAATTTAGTGTTGTCAATGAGTACGAATATGTTTTCCTGTGTATTATAAATATTTTTGTGAGACACCCTTAAGACCTTATGCTGATTTTAGTACAGTCTGCCAAGCTAAATGACGACTTCCCAAAAATGTGTTACGACTCGTTGGTATGAATGGGTTTTTTTTCTTGTGTGATGAGAGTCTACAACATGCGAGTGATATGCTTCCGATAATTATTAAATTAAAACGATATGCACATAAGATCACCTATCAAAAAATGCTATTACGTAACAACTAAATAAAAGGCCCCCGAATATTAAAGAATAGCCCAAGATCCGTTTTTACGCCTTGCGTCTGATACCGATCAGGCAGAGGACGAAGAAAATGATCGTCCAGCCGGCCATGACCAGGAAACCATTGTAGACCTTCTCGTGGGTGATGCTCCAGCCCTTCTCGATAACGTTTCGAGCCGAAATGGAGGGAATGGTGAAAGGCAGCACCATCACCAGATCCTGAAGAATCTGCGGCATGCTCTCCAGGGGCCACAGAAGCCCTGCAAAGGATTCAAAAATTAATGAAATAAAGCTTGTTAAGCAATTCAAGATCGAAAAGCTTTTACTTACCGCATAGTATAATCATGGGGTAAAATGCCCCTGTGGCCACAAAGTTTGCCTCTGTATGCGATTTGCAAAATACAGATATGAAGAGACCTAGTGGAAGTTACAAAGTTTTAAACTGTATTGTTTGGGTTTATTTCTTAACCTACCAAACAACATGCCACAGAAAGCGGTCAGTGTTAACAATCCAATGAGCGTTGTGGTATCCCCATTGTTGTAGGTATCGAAAACCAGGCCAATGTACATGATAACCTCGAATGACTGCAGAGCCATGATGATGAGCTGGGTCAAAAGATGGGCCCACAGCATTTCGGTGGCCGAAACACCTGCCAACAGAGTTCGGTCCCAGATGCCATCCATGCGCTCCGAAATGAACACTGCAGCGGTCATCAAAGTGGCCAGGAAAAACACCATGCTATCGATACAAGTCAAGAGAGTTAATAAATTGAAATTCTTCACAATGCTACAAAGAGTGGTGAGAAGTGGAAATTTAAGGAAATGTTGATTTAAGCAAAGTTCTGATCTCTACTCCCAACGAAGTACCAAATAATGGATTGCGGTGAATTTCATCAGCTCATAAAATAAAAGACATAAACATGTGAGAGGAGGTTGAATGGTCCACCATGTGGATTTCGTACTCACGTCATGACCACACCCGGGGCACAATACTGCTGGAACTCGATGTCTGCGCTGCCGAAGATCGGCTCCTGGAACTGAACGGGCAGATCGACAATGGCCGAGGAAACATTGCAGTCCTTGACAACACTCCTCATGAACGAGCTGAACTTGTCACGAAGCTTTCGCTGCATGAAGTACGCCACTTGTTGATCTGAGGAATAACTTTATAGATTTAAAAGATTTCGGCCTGTCTAGGTTTTTACCAGTCATATCGATGTGGATACTAAGTTCGGCATGATCGACGGCTCCGTCACTGGAATGGATTCCATCCTCCAGAACCGAGAGAATCGATTCGCTAAAGTTCTGGGCAAAATGCAAATAGCCAACGGTTGTGGCCTTTTTCGCATCGCTCAAGGCATCTGCTTCGCTGGAATAGTATTTCCGCGTGGCCACATCGTCACCCAACTCGCGGATGTATCTGCAGGATAGCTTATGAAATAGACAGCTGTCGTTTTCGCTGTCCTTGTAAACTGTGACCAGACTGTCGTTAAAGCACTCCCCGTAGCTCTCCACTTCTCCGGAGTAAACTCCAATCTCCAGATTCGTGGGAGTCTTTCCAATGGCCAAGTAAAAGCAGGTCAATTGTATGATGGGAAATAGTAGCATGAAAATAATTCCTCTGAAAATAATGGTATTATAAGACATTCTTCTTTTTTTGATGATGGTTGCAACTTACGAAGGCTGCCGGAAGAGCTGCACAAAGTTCTTCGTCATCAGGGCCTTGACCCTGCCCTTGGTGGTGAAGAAAATCTTTTTGCGGTTTTCGTTCGGAGGTTCCTCGAACGGAATAGGTTGTTTTTCCGGCGTGTTCGGCTCGTGGGTGTCTATAACCTCAGGAGGTAGGACAGCAGCCGGCAGGGCCTGGTTCTTATTGTGTTCCATGATTTGGGCCAACTGGTCTTCGTTGCCCTGCCGCTGACTCAAAATAAGGAAGGCGTCCTCGATCGACTGAGTTCCAAACTTGATCATTATGTTGGTGGGTGTATCTTCGGCCAAAAGCACGCCATTGCGCATAAGACCAATCTAAGAGAATAATTGGAGGTGAATGTATTTTAAAAAATTCTTGATATAGAAGAGTCGAACATGTTAATGTATGGCCAATTTCTCAATGTCAGGTTAAAGTTCTAGTTTGTTGTTTATCAGAAAAAGAGTTTGTTGCCACACGATTCAATGAGAAATTCAAAATCCAATCGTCAAATTTAACTAGAACATTAAGGGTTTTCAATCTGGTGATTAATAACATGATATGTAGAAACTGAATGTTCCAAAAAAAACAAATTGAACTCAACGATTAAAGTGAACATGACATTGAGAAATCGGATCTTAATGGACTAAGTGGAATCTGTATGTTTGGCTGGGATCATAAAGCTCTGAATTAATCATGATACTCAATTTCACTTACGCAATTTGCCTGTTTGGCTTCCTCTATATAATGGGTGGTAATGATCACAGCCAATTTGCTATTTCTCGTCGTCTCCACGAGAAAATCCCAGATTCTATAAGGTTATACAAAATAAAAAATTGTTAAGCTCAAGGCGAGGCATAGATTTTTTTTGTACCCACTTTTCACGCAGCATGGGATCCAATCCCACTGTGGGTTCGTCCAGGATGAGGAGCTCCGGATCGTGTATCATGGCGCAGGCGAAGGACAATCGTCGCTGCTGTCCCCCGCTGCACTGTTTGATCATCTGCCTAGCTGGTGGCAATTGGAGCAGCTCCTTGAGCAGCTTAAACTTCTCCCGGATGCGTTCGTCTGTCAGGCCGTATATGCGACCGAAATAGAAGATCGTCTCCTTGACGGTCATCTCCTCGACCAGGGCGATCTCCTGGGGCATGAATCCCACCCGGGATCCTGGGACACCGCTTCCCGGCTCACCAGGCTTAACACCCAGCACGGATACCTCGCCCCCATTAAGACGCCTCTGGCCAACAATGCAGGAGAGTAGGGTGGTCTTTCCACAGCCCGAGGCTCCCAGCAATCCGTATCTGATCGATAAACAAAGAGGCAATACATTAAGATTGGGTTTTGCCGGCAAACTTGAAGGCCACTCACATGGATCCACGCATCACGTTCATATTCAGCTGGTTGAGCACAATCTTGGGATTCGATTTGGAGCCATAGTACTTGTAGCCATTCCTTACTTCAACGGCCGCCATATTGACTTGCCTTTTGTTCTGTGGAATAATTATTATACATTTTGCATACATTAACTTTTAATGAAGTTTGCAAAGAGCTTATGCAAAAGGTAGGTAGTTCTATAGTAGTTACTTTTTTCTAGGAAAAGTCTTTATATACCTTAATTGTCAAGCAATAAAAGCATTAAAAAATCTAGTTCTTCATATCAAATGAGAAATATTATCATAAAACTTCGATTTAAGAGAACCTAGTAAAGTGTGAATACCATTTGTATATAGAACCCCTTTTTTCTACGCTACTCCGATCATCATAAATCACTTGCGTCAATAATAATTTTCTTGATTTGGTTATGTATTTTATTGATTTGCTTGGCTTTATGACAGACACGTGTCGTGGCAGTTAAAGCACTTGTGCGGTCCAAAATTATTTTCGGGTTTTCTATGCGTACTCTAACTACTTGCTAATTAGCCATCTCAGTGGTTGCATGAAGATGAAAAAGAAGTCTGTAGGTTCTGATGAGTTAAACCAAGATTCGTGGTTCATTGGCCTTCTGCTTGATTTAGAGCGATTCTCTAACAAAAGTCCGAGGTGTCAAAACTTGAATAGTGGATTCAGGGAATTGGTTTAAAGGTTATCAAAATCAGATATAAGATATTATTTGTTATCATACACTACGTTGTCTCTGTGTATTATAGTTGGAATGGTATTTCGGCAAACTTACAGTGAATTTATTTTCCACACATACCAATGTGAGTAAGTCAAAAATTTGCTATGGCATACGGAACTTCTGAAGAAGAGATACAGAAACGTCTTGAATAACAATCATATACTATAAAGAAGTGTCTGTATAGACAAAGATCAACGTCGGTACAAATGCATTTAGAATAAACAAACACCTCGCGCACTCAGTTTTAGGTGTAAAGAAAATATATCTTGAGAAAGGGGCTCAAGGGGCACCAAGTAAAAAGTGACTTGTCAATTGGAAGAGCTCGTCATGTGCATGTCGAGACAACTTTAAAATGTGAGAAGAATCGCAAGTAGACTGTGGCACCCAAATAGGAAAATGTATAGTTTGCTTAGTTAAAAGTTTAAATATCGTCTGAATGTGTCGAATTGAAGTTATTTTCTTACGACGCATTTGGACTTGGTACTCGTAAAAACCTTTGTTATACTAAACCTATGTTTTTATTTAGTTATAATATATATTACACATGTAAATTTAGAATGTCCCCGTCCTCCAAAATGAACAATCGCAATTCAGAACTTGAAAATCCCACGCATGTCATGTTTTTAAACTGCTTTCCCCGCCCTTTCGTTCCCACAACATGTGACAATACAGTTTTAAATGTAGAAAATTCGTTCACTTATTCTAAGTGCGGATTTGTACACAATTTCAAAGGTTGTTATGGACCGGTTCAAACTTGACACTTGTCTTCTTATTTGCATACTGTAGTAGAAGCGGCATTTTTTGCTCAAGGGTTTCAGATCATGTAAGAACATATTAATCTTATTAAGCTATTTAGCGGGTTCACCCATGTCTCGGTTTAAAAAATAGAAAATATATTTGCAGAAATCAAATCCTAACCGTTTATAAAATAAGCAGTTAAAGGAATTTTTCAAAATTTAATGTAGTTCGAAAGTTACAGCGCTCTAGGGAGAACTTGAACTTTCAAACAATCCACAACATCTCAAAAACGACTTGACTATTATAATGATAGAATATTTTCAGGAATCTAAAATCATTGAAAAAATGCCAAGTAGTTTATAATTCAACAAAAAAAAAAATTTTTAGAGTTTATTGTTTTTAAAAAATATTTGTAAACTGTTTTATTTCAGACGAAAGCTTTACTCACGTAGACTAAAATTAGCCATTCATTATAAAAAATTTTAAAGAAAAGGGTTAAATAAAGGACGAGACATTGCTAAACCACCTTAAGCTTATAGTTGTATTATAACCAAAAGGTTTCAAAATTTTTTAATAAACTATATCTTTATATGACTATCTGGTCAAAAAGGTATATATACTTTTTGTTGATATAGTCAAATACCCATTACTTGCATAGATACAGAATATCTTTGATTACACAAAATCTTAGTACTTGTTATTTAAGCTAAGCAAATACACTATTAAATTTTTTTGTCTTTCCCTTTTGATATGCGATTAGAAATTCCTAACGAAAAAACATTTAACTCGTGTATATATGTGACCTCGCTAATCAGACTTTGACCCACTTAGATTGCCAACTCATGCTTTAGACTGTAGCCAAAAATAAACTACTTACTTTATTGCATTTGTAACTATTTATCTGTATTACTCATGTATTTATCTTGGCATGTTAAAGGTATATATGTGCATAATCAACAACAAAATCAACAATGAAGTTGAAAAATAAAAACCTAAACAAACCCGCCCATAAAGCGTTCGAAAGTATAACCTGAAAAGCAAAAAAAAAAAACATAAATGCTTACCCAAAAAAAAAAAATTGAGTAAGGTTAGTAACACACAGTCGTGGTCATAACTTTATGCCTTGTTTCTGGTTTTTTTTCGTAGCTGGGTTGCTTAACATTGCAAATCATGATGCAAAGGACCACTATTTCAACTTGATGTCGTTTAGGTTTTATTGTTTTAATACGCATCTTTCGAGTCGCGTTGACAAGCGTGAAGAATTGCGGCTTAGGTTGGGTATAATTAAAACCCATTAACCCAGAGTGACATAGTTTGCAATGCTCATTTGAAAAATAAATGTACAAACATGTATATTACATTTAAAATGATGTCTTTACCAACCAACAAAGTGGTCAAAATGTAGTTATTACCAATATTTTAAATACTCATCTATTAAATTTGACCGCCTTTGTTGATGTGAAAAATTACTGTGCTCAAAACGAATGAATTCCGATATTAAAATCGGTTTTCCAAAAACCGACACCTGCCATAATAAAAATAAAAAAAAACCCGAAATAATTAACAAAACAAAAAAAACCAAGAAGCGGCAATAACAACGAACATCAAGGTTGCCAACTGGTTAACGGACTGCCGCTGCTGACGTTGTAACTCAATTGCGAGCGGTTCCAAAAATCGGTGGCTATATTTATTGATGTCTTTTATGTTGGTGTTGCCGTTGCTGCCGTTGCCATCTTGTCTGCAGTCGCATTTTATTTTATTTGCCAATGTTTTGCAATGTTTGCAACTGAGCTGAGCTGGGCTTTGGCGACCATGAGCCCCTTAGAAAAAGAGGGACAGACCGCCAAATTGCTTTCTCAGCCCCTCCGAGAACTCAGCCAACGAGCATGGCCAATGGAGTAAGTAATTATTACCAAACGCGTTGCTAAATGGTCAACAAGTTTGCCATTACCTTGATGCAGTTTAACGGCTTATTTAGCAGGCCAAGCGTATCAGCCACAACTAATGCGCCTATTTGCAGTGTTAGTGGGTATTTAGTTCGTGCACCATGATGTTGCATCTACAACAGCAACTGCAACATCAACAGCAACCCAAATCGCTCTCACTGGCCAGCTGAGACTCCTGCCAACTGCTTCCTTCTCATTTGCAGTCTTTTTTCACAATTTTCTTCTTTCTCTTTCATCGTTTTTGTGGCATGGCCACTTCTTATATAATGGCACAACAATCATTTCGGTCAAACTGCAACGGCAACGGCAGCAGCACCATATCCACAACAGCTGTCTGCCACAGCTTGGATGGCAGTGTTTATATCATTCACCTTACGACTTAGTTTAATCTATCCTATCTGATCTAATTATATAGGTTTATTAATTTGTTATACAGCTGTAAATTCAGCAACGAATACTACAGTTAAGTATACCACAGTTACCGACTGTAAGATATGCAGAAGCATACTTATGGTACAAGTAAACTAACCATGTTTTTCATAAAAACTGAACCTATTCCATTATATGTTAATACACCAAAAAAAACAAGTTTTAGTTTAAATTGCAGTTGTATTAAAAGTATACCAGAGACAGTATTGCAAAAAATGTATAGATTAAAGACCAAGTAATATAAAGCCTATAGTTTACAGTTTCATTTCTATACTAAAGAGTCTAGAACTTGGATTTTTGATATTATTTTTAAACCAATTTATTTCAATTTAATAGTATTAATTTAATACTCTTTTATCGGCGCCAAATCAATACTCAATAATAGGAATTAATGTAATATTGGTTTATTTTCTTCTTGATTTTTTTTGCGGTGTATGCAAAAGGTGACAAGCAACAGTTGTCTTTTTGTCTAATATTTATTTCGAACTGTAAACTACTAATTTAGGATTTCATTTGATTTATCTTTTTATTTCCTTATAAATTCAGTAAATGATTAAGAGGATGCATCTCGTCCAAGTATTGCTTTTGATAATGTGATTTTTCTCATTGAATGCACATGTGTGTTTTTGTCATTATGCTTTTCATTGAACGATTTGTCCTAGTCGTTGTATTTTTAGTTCGTCATTACCGCTTTGTGTGTCACAGTACCTTCTTTTTTTACGAAAACCTTTTTTTTACTTGTCATTTGAGGAAATTACTAGACCTAAGCTTGTAGTTTCCACCTGCTAACATCAATTTCTTCGTACTGCTCTGACTCCCACCCGAACCAAAAAAAAATAAGCAGAAATCATTGGGACTCAAACACACAGAGATAAATAAATGGATGGGGGGTACTGTTGCAATATTTTGCATTGCTTAACCGCTGTTCGACTCAGTCGAGCTCCGTTCAGCTTTGAGTAAGCTTTTTTCGAACACTTGATATTTATTTTATTGCTAAACCTTTATTTGGAAAAGGCAAACAGAACGCCGGAAATATTATAATAATGTTAGCTGTCTTTTTGTCTCTTGGCTACTTTATTTGATTGGTCGAAGTTTTTCTCTATTTAATGTGGTCAGAAATTAACACAATATTTTTGGCTCGTGGCCGTAGATCTTCTTATGTACACACAACGAAAATCACATACACTTGGATAAAATAATACACATGTGGTCATGCTTCGAGGCAGTCCACTCAAGTTTGTATCTTAAGTCTTTCGTTTTCCTTTTTTTTTCACGTTTGAGTGAGTGGTTTTCCCCATTCGATATCGTTATTTGGTTTATCAAGAGCACAAACGAAAAACATCAATTTTTATTCAAAAGTTTACACTCAATGCGGAAACTCAAATAAAATTTGGCTTTCAAACGGCTCTCAGGGGGTTTTTGTAGTAATTCGCGTTACAAGTTTTATATTAACATTTTTTGCACATTTCAGTCGTTTTACCATTGAAATATTAATCCAAGTGGTTTTTATTTTAACACACAGTATATATTGGTTTATAACCGTACCGTATAAATCGAGAGATTTTTCGCCTATCCTCCAACTTATCGTGTTGCGCACGCGCGCTTTTGGTGTTGCAATTTTTTTTGTGACTTGTGGATTCTTTTTCTTTGCTTTTCGCCGAGTTTTAAGAGTGGCTTTTTCCGATTTTCTTTCTATGGGCTCTTTCACGATCTCCGCTTGCCACAAGTGTCGCTTGCAAGCTCCGTTTCTCGACTGAGTTGACCAAGTGGCGGATCGCGTACTCGCAAGCTCAATCCGTCCAAACCGCCGAGCCAACTTCTCTTAGCTTTCGGCAGTCGCGACTCGCGACTTGCGACGCTTTTCAAAGCGGTACTGAAAATAAAAAAGTTTAACTATATGCAGGTTTCTTTTTGTTGCTTCCTTGAGAGTGTGTATGAAAAAATGAAGATAGATTGTATGATATAAAATTATTAATGCGGCACAACGCAGCACTTTTTTCTATTTATTCGTTTTTTGTGTCTGGTTGTACTTTTTACCATGCATGCCGGTTATCTGTCAACTTCTTCAAACGTGTAGATATGTAATTTCATCCTTATAGAGATCGGGAGAGAACAATTCTTTATACATTGCTATGTGAGAAAGGGCATTTATATGGTACCTGGCCTAATGAATTATTCAGTTTTTTATATTTCTATAACCAGTTAATCAAGCCACCAATTGATTCGTAACCAACTAATTATTCCTTGATTTCATTTGCAGGTATGTGAACGTCACTTTTATAACGATTATTATTCTGCGGTGAGTTCGATTTTAAATATGACAGTTAATTGCGCATTTCAAGTCATATGTTTAGGGTTTAATTGATTGACAATTCCTTTTATATTTGTATTTCAATAATTATCAATAATATTAATAAATTCAACTAGAAACTCTAGATAGTCTAACTTCCTGATGTATCTGTATCTGGAAGGGTGTTACAACAAAATAAAATTGTACTTTATTAAGATTTTTATTATATTTAAAAATATAAATAAAATAATCTGATAGTTAAAGAAGGAAAATACATTGACTTCCGAATAATAATAAAGATTTTTAAATTAAACTTCACATCTACGCGTGGCTCACCTTTAACCATGTGAACTAAAAATGTACAAAAAAAATTGGTAGGGTCAGAAATGAGAGGCAGAGCTTAGAATAATATATGAAATATTAGGGTTAAAGTTACAGTGCTTTATAATGCAGCTTCCGGGTTAGGGTTTAAATACTAATTCTGAAAAATTCTGATTGTGTCTTAAATGGAGTGATGACAATAACATAATAACAATTTAGAGTTAGAATAAGTATAATTGTGTGAGCACTGAAGCAGAGTTCACATGTGCCATACTTTGTACCAAGTTTAACACTCGGGGCCTATGCCATCCGATTAAAGTTGAGTTCATAAAGAAGTACGAAATGAGGATCGGGCTATGTTCAGACTGACAAAATATTTTGTTCGTTTTATATTTTTAATACCTTTGCTTACACATTTTGTTGGTCTGACCTATCAATTTCCTCACTGCAAAACCTAATTGTGTAAAATTACTGATTTAATATGCATACAGAGTTAACCCATTTGCTAACCATTTAGCCCCAATTTATATCTTTTTCAAATTTTTGTGGGATGCTGCTTGTTGATCTCTTGTTTTGCTAGCTTGCACAAGCTTGCAAAAAAAAACCAAAAAAAAATAGTAACAACTTTAGGGTTTGAACAAATTGGCTTTGTCCATTGTCTTACTCAAGCATAAACTTTATGGCACTCAAAACTGGCTTGCTCGCTCACATTTCGATAGTTTTCGGGGTTTGAAACACTCGTTTCCATGCGAAACAAAAGAGGGCAAATCGAAGTTCAAGTTTCTCATCCCATATCATCTTTTATCTGGCACATGCTTCTTCGACTTCTGCTTGTTTCAGCTCCAGCCATTGGCTTTTAACATATTTTTTCGTGTTCAAGGCCGTGCGCTGGCGCTTTCTTTTACAATAGGCGACCTTGAAGCTGCGACTGCGACTGCGCAAGCGGCCAGGTACTCGCTCTTGGCCAGCTCAAAGTTGGTAGATTCGGGGAGAGGGCCCAAATGGCTGGTGGCTCTGGAGTTTGCACGCCGCGGTCTTGGTCGTGCTGACGTTTGTTATCACAGAGAGGCACTCGGTCAGCCGCCAAACTAACCCACTTAGGGTATGTTGAACGCTCTTCTGACCACCGTCTTCGCTGCCCGCATACTCGTCTGCTCACTTGTCGTCACTCTGGGCCCTCTCTGGCTGATCGGGGTTTTTTTAACAGGCAAATAGCTACTTTTACAAAAATGTAGCAAAATGAATAAAATCAAACCAGCTAATAGTTGTGCAATTCCTGACTGAACCGACCGACCTTTAACCTGCACATTTATGGTAGCTGATCGCTTGATAGTTTTCTCTAAGGGATTCCCTTCTTATTTTACAAGTGCTCCAAACAAAGTATGCGGCAAAGAAAAAAGTTATTAGCTTACTTCATTCAAAAGTTTCAGAATTATACATACATAATTTTGTTACTCTAAGAAGAAACTCGTATAACTAAAATTATTTCTTAAGGTAACGGCAAATTAACGCTTAACCTTTTTATTTTTAATTATTATTTTATGTAACTTGTAACTGCAAAAAAATGTTATCCAACATTTACTTTTCAAAATTGAGGACTTTGTATGACTTAGAAAGATCTTCATGCTCTATGACTCGAACTATATTAAAGGAAAATGTATGTAGTTTCAAAAACAATGTGCATCGCCTAATGCTGATCAAGAATATATAATTTCATTCCTCCTTCAATACTTTGTTTTTAAATAATGATATATTATATTAACATGAAATATGACATGAAAAAATAGCAGCCAAAGTGCATATATGTAAATAGACGAACAGGTGATTAAGCATATTTATAGGGGCTGCCTATATTACTATATTATGTCATAATTTGTCTTTTCTCAAACTCTTCTCTTTCCGTGTAATGAATTGTGCAAGTATACAAATGATTTTGTCCACAAGAGTAATGATTCGGCCACGGATCTTAACTACTTTAGCAATCGTAAGCTATTAAGGAAATAAATGTATATATTACTTTTATTTCAATTACGGCCCTCAATTAAATGTCGTGTAAAGCCAGCAACATTCCCTTAGATAATCAATACACGTTTTCCGTAATTACGATATTAATCGCTTATTACAATAATTAACCTATAATTAAAACGTTGCTAAACTTATTTATAATTGCCAACAGCAACTCACGATACAATTCAAAAACATTAGGTGCCTGAAACATGTTTGCCAACTATAGTATAAGTAAAATATATAAATGTTTTTAAAACTGATTTGGGTACCTTAACTAAAGTCCTCTAAAAAGTACATGTTTTTAAAGACTCCATTTTTTTAAACCAATAACTTAAGCAATCTTACAAATTGAGACAATCTGGCAACTCGTTTAGGTCTTTAAAACTTTTTAAATTTTTGGAACGTGAGCTTTCAAGCTGAGCTTTAAAAAGCTTTTATTAAAACTCTTGAGGAAAATCTGTTGAAAATGTTTTTCCTATTATTGTAAAGTCAGATAAGCCCATGATAAGTTATTCTGACAGACTCATCTTGTTTACAAATTAGTCTTAATTAGCATAAAATGAATATGTATTTTTAAATGAAGTCTGGCTTGTCTCGCTGACAAACTTTCTTGAAAAAGTAAGCAAATGTTGCGTGCGCGCTGCGATATGTTGCTGCAACAAAAACGAAAACAACTTCACTTAGCAACACTTAATGAGTCTCAATTAGTTTAAATGAATTGAAGCAGTGGCATTTTTATCTACACCGCAGACAGGAAAAAAGCAAGTAACTTAAGTATTTATTTAATTGAGCTTTATTATCATATCATTTTTTTCGCGGGAGAATATAAGTAAAACAAATTGTATATTCATCTGAGTGTTAAAATTAGACGAAAAGCAGAATACGTTAGAAGTCAGCTCTAAAACTATAAAATTTCAAAATATAGAAACAATTTATGTTATCAAAAAAGTTAAAAAACAATTCAAAATAATACATTTTTGACTTTCTTTATTTTGAGTGCAGCTTTCTGTTGAGATCTTTGCGCCTTATGTGACATATCATTTTATTTAGCATGCAATTAAAAGTGGACACATGTCTGAAAGGGCAATCGACGTTTACAGCAAATTGACACATTATAAAATTCCAGTTCTATAGTTCCAATTTACTTCGTTCAAGTAGACGTACAAGTTTATTTTCTACTTAATAACAACGCTAGCTTTAATTATAAACAATTTTTACTTGCCTTAATACTAGGAAATCGTAATTTGCATCACACCATATGAATTGATCTAATTTAATAGCATTCGGATTTATTTAGCTGTTTCTACATAGAATATAATACAGATTTGCTAGCATATTGGATTATATGCAATGGTCTTAAAATAATGAGAAAATATTCTGGGCTTCTTTTGAATTAATCATATTGAATTGAATATTGAATCAAGTGAACTTCAAACTTACTGTATATTAATTTTTTATTCGTTTTTAACTGAATCGATTTAAATACTCGTTACCCTTACAGGTAGTAGTTATCTAGTCTAGTCAGAAGTCTTTAAAGCAATAAAGGGAAAATTACCATTTCTGTAAATATGAGTTACGACAGTGGAATAGCGTTAAAAGGTATACAATTAAAACAGGAACACTTAAGGGTGTTTAACATAAATAAATATTTATTAAGTAAGTTAAAAGCGTTTAAAACCGGCATATCTCGGTGTAAGGGTAAAGATTCCTAAATGTAGAGTAAAAAGTAAATAGGAGCAAGTCGATAAAATCAAGATTCTGATCTGCCCCAACAAGGGGGATCGCATCGGCCAATCCGTTAAAGAAAGGGCGCAGGGAGGTCGCTCGGGAACCGGAACCCCAGAAAAAAATTCCATCACGTTCAGGCCCCTTGCTGTTGGCCGCAGGCTGTGTTTACAGCCTTCAGATGACACGCCTTTAAAAAAAAGACCCGTCGTGAGTCAACTTATGAGACCCGCTCAATATATTTATAGATCACTTTACTTAATAATAATTTATTTAAATTATCGTGGTTGTGTGGGCAATAACCGCTATCAAGTTCATCAAAAACGGATATGTTTTCGCATAGCACTCAAGTCTCAAGACTCTTTTCGAGAGATCCAAACAAACAATTAGCTATTAACATTTTAAGCATTTCGAGCAACAATTACATTACCAACTTACTTAAGCTTAATGTGCAAATATTTTGAAAACTTTTTGCTTGTGTTTTCTTTGGTTGAAATATTGCTCGAATGGAGAGTAGGAGATCTAAGGAGATACAATTTTAAACAGAGACGTGGCTGAACACAGGAACAGATTGAACTTTCAACGTCTAAAAATTATTTTAATTTTTATGGCGTTGCCCAAATAACATAATAGAAGATTTTGATTGCCATCTCAGGTGTAATCGTATTGTTCTAAAAAATAATTGCCAACTTTATACCATTAAAAAGTGAATCATAAAGTATTGGCAGGCGGAAGCCAAAAGAATGTCATAAAGAACTTTAATTGGGAAATCGTCATTTAAGGGAACCACCAGATAAAAATATTATTTAAATTGGATGAGACCTAAGCATGTTACGCAAAAAAAAAAATCCCCGACAAATTTAATTCAGATTTTTAAAATTAGGTCTGGAAAGGGTAACTTTCGGGTTGGCCTAAAGATCCCCAGCTCAAAGTCTACGCCCCTGCTCGGGCCAGCTTCTCTATGGCTTCAATTAAATTATATTTATTGTTTCATTTTTTGTATACACAAACAAATGTGCGTTTTCTCGGCATGTTTTGGTAGCATCCATGTTTTGCCACAAGGTAATTATTTTGTATACTAAACAGTATATTGTTTAGGGCATTTCTTTGTTTTTGCTTTCGGTCAACATCTTTGAACCGCAGGGCACTTTGTGTATTGTAGCCACAGGCTGGTGCTGCTATCAGAGCGCTCTGTCATTTTTATGATTGTTAATGTCTCGGTCAACGCTTTTAAGTCAAGTTCTGAGCTCCCCGCCTATCCCGTCCCCGAAACCCCAGCGATGGTATATGACTTGTTGTTGGCTTTAATGGAAAGAAATGAGTTTGAGAGCCAGTTGCGAACGGAGTTGCGAGGGGATCCGGGCCTGTGAATTCATATGGTTTTGTGGCGGGCATTAAAAACGATCGACACATTTGCCTGTCGGATGAGAACGCGTTCAGAAGTTCGTCGGTTGTGAGCTTTCGTGAATGGATAGGAAGAACTTCTGCTGAAATCGTATTAAAGATAGCATGTTCTAGTGGCTTGACAGCTAAAATGGCTAATAATATTTATGTTTTGTGCCTGTGCTTAATGTTCTTAATACTCTCGTCTGTTGTATCATCTGCAAGTAAGCGGATTCGGCGACAAAATCGATCTGATAGACTGCTGGCTGACATCGGAGTTCGTGCCCAGTCCTATGATCCTCGACTGCCGGAGAATGGAATACAACTGTATACCGATATTGACCAGGATCTGCGGCATCTGTTCACCAACACCAGGCAAACCACGCTGAGATGGGCACTCGATAACATTGAGGCTCTAAGCAACCGTGGAAGGCGAGAGGGAAAACTCCAGAAGCTGGTGTCGAAGAAGCGGTCCTTTTTCTGCCCCACGAATAATACAAGATCAGTAGATCCTCCCACATCTGTAGAGCACCTGAGGCCCGGTGATATTGATATTATAGCTGCCTTTGGTGACTCCCTGTCAGCGGGCAATGGGATTCTGTCCAACAACGCCATCGACATGATCAACGAGTTCCGTGGTCTGACCTTTTCGGGCGGCGGTCTGGCCAACTGGCGCAGGTTCGTGACCCTGCCAAACATCCTGAAGATCTTTAATCCAAAATTGTACGGCTTTGCGGTGAGCAACAGTCTGGTGATCAACCACCGATCCTCGCGACTGAATATCGCCGAACCCATGATCATGTCGCGGGATCTGCCCTTTCAGGCCCGCGTGCTCATCGATCTGCTGCGCCGTGATCCCAATGTGGACATGAAGCGCCACTGGAAGCTGCTGACGGTGTATGTGGGCAACAATGACATCTGCTCGGACATGTGCCACTGGGACACTCCGCAGAGTTTCCTCGATCAGCATGCCCGCGATCTGCGCCAGGCATTACGGTTGCTCCGCGACCATGTGCCCCGACTGCTGATCAATCTGATCATTCTGCCCAATATCCCACTGGTGCTGAGCACCATGAAAGAGGTTCCCCTGCAGTGCTTCGTGGTGCACCGAGTGGGATGCCATTGCCTGATCAACGATCGCCTCAATCGCACCCAGCTTGCGGAACGCAGGAACACCCTAATCCGGTGGCAGCAGCTGGACATGGAGATCGCCCGATTGCCCGAGTTCCATCGCCAGGACTTTGCCATTGTAGCCCATCCGATGCTGGCCGATGTGTCGGCCCCCCAGCTACCCGATGGGAAGACAGACTGGCGGTTCTTCTCCCACGACTGCTTCCACTTCAGCCAGCGTGGGCATGCGATCATCTCGAACCTGCTGTGGAACAGTATGCTCCTGCCGGACGACCAGAAGCCGCGACCTTCGAATGTGCCCGATCTGTTCGAGCGGGTCGTTTGCCCCACTGCGGAGCAGCCCTACTTTGTGGTCAGGCCAAGTTGAGGGTCGCGTCTCCCAAGTTCGGGAGCGGGTTAAGTTACTTGGTTAAGCTGTCTGGTGAACTTTATGAGCCGGTCCACAGTCTGGTGTACACGGAGGAAAATTACTGTTTCGATTCGGTATTCGCATATCAAAGTAGAAATTAAAGTAACTCCAATGTTAAAGAACTGAATAATACTGGAATCTAAGTTGTATTCGAGAATCTTTTGTATGATTAAGAAATGTAAAACTATGTCACTTCCACTTTAGCAAATACTGTTGCGGAATCAATAAGTCGGGGCAATGAAAGGTTTTATGACTTTTGCTCTAAAGTAATATACATATAATAGCATTGTAACCTACTGGGCTTAAGCGAATAAATATAAATATTTATTGTAAATATATAAAGAAACTATATCGTTCCGAGTGTGGGGACTCTTTCTTGCATGGTTCTTGGAAAGCAAGGGTAGATTATACGTGGGGGAACTTCAAGAGTTGTCACAACATCACACAAATAAAAAAATATATTTATTTTGGAGCCTCCATTTACTCATAGTATATCCAATATTTTATTGGGCTAAATGGATGCACTGTTTGGTTGCGCCATCCCCCCTCTCTATTCATACACCTCATGCAAACCCATCTCCATTTCAATTAAAATGTATGCAATTTTTAATTTATATTTTTAATTAATTAAAAAACACTGGGAAACAATATCTTCCCTATCCGGTATAAAAAATCATTAAAACACTTTTTGCTTATGCGGCGAAAAAAATGTTTACGGCTTACATTAAACACCATCCTTCCTGTTCCCACTCTCGTTCGTCTCTATAGCATGACAACGTCGCCTGCTTATTACCTCACCCCTTACCAGTTTCTGCCACGCCCACTTTTTGCGAAACGCAGAAATTAAAATATAAAATTAAAATAAAAACAAGATAAAACAGTGAATCGACTACAAAGTACCTAGTTATTACAGATATGATAGAGAATATGTTGAAAATATTATAAGAATAATTTGAGGGAAGTCATAGACATCCTTTTATATAATTTATAACTTATGATATCATTTTAAACTTATTCCCAAACATTTTGCTATAAAAACAAACTTAGTTTTTATATACACACCGAAACCTTTTGGTTCATGTTTTGATGGTTAATCAAACTGACGGGTTTCCAGTTTTCCAAATTTATTATGCTGAGCAGGAATGTGTGTACTTTATACAGCTAGAAGCGCTTCATTATAGATGTAGTATAATTTTTGACAAATATACCCTTTTACTGTTCGAGTTGAGGGGTATAACAAGGCATTGCGAACATTTCTCGCTTATGCAGCGGCCGGACCACCTGCAAACCGGACAGTTGCCATTGGGCGGATACCAACCCCCAAAAGAATCAGATCCCGGGCACATATGAAAAAATAAAATAAAAATGGTGAAATGGGAAATGGGAAATGGGTACATATACATATGCACGCCCACTGCAAACAAGGTTGTCAGTGGGAGGGGCGTGGTACAATAATAACAACAGGACTGCGGAAAAAATCGGAAAAAATTGCGACAGTGGGTTGGGTTGCGAATGGGCCAGAAATTGTTGGGGTAGACAGGGGCGGTGATGGAGAGGGGGTCGTAAAAATTATATTAAAAATGCAGTGTCCGAAAAGGGCGTACTACAACCCCACACACATGCAAATACCCACAAAAAAAAGAAAGCGAGAACCACACGTGGCAGCAAAAAAAAGTAATAATAAAACTGAAGTTTTTACTGGATTGGGCCTGCTCTTCATAGCGTTGATATATACACCTCTGCATATATGGCATATATGTGTGTATGTACTTTCGAGTATTATTTACATATTTAAATATGTTTGGGACCAGGAGCACCAACTGTCCTGTTTCGAAAAATATGCGTTTTTATTTTGGGGCCGCAAAAATGGAATGCAATATAAACAACCCAAATGAGATAGCAAATTGCCGAATATTTTTCAGCGTTGTACAGTGGACTTAAACATTTTCGGGTTGATAATTTTACAAACATCATATACCTAAATTATTTTGCAATTACATTTTTGAATAAAGACCACTGTACAATGGTTACCCCGAATGGAAAAATGTTTAAATCTCTAGCCTTGATTAACCCAAACGAGAACATTACAGCCCACTCCAAAAACGGATTGCTCGAAAAAAATCATAGCATATACAAGAGGGTTAACCGGGACCATCAAACTGCCAAATGGAATTGATAAACCAGAGGGGACGAGCTAGCGAATGATTGCATAAATATAATATGATTGCAAACAAAAACATTTTTCATTCCTTTGTGAGTGTCGGCGCGAACCCCCCTTTTTTTTTTTGAATAACTTACGTCCCCACCCATGCATTTCTGATGATCATACACTCGGCGAGCTTAATCCTGGTGATTGTATACTAGTTTATATAGGATAGGTACAGGGACTTCATACTTTTTTATGATTATTATTAAGTATTCAAATAAAACTGCAGTAAGTTTTATATTTACAAGCTACAAGTAGTTCCTAAAATATCTGTAATATATTGAAACAATCATTTTGTAAGTAGGACCTTGTGCTCTAGTTTTAGTATTTGCAAAAAAAAATTGTTAACTATTATCTCCCCTATTTATTGGTGATACAATAATAAGTTTCGTCTGGATCTGTCTTTAAGTATGTATCCAATATCACCCACTGCCAATTGGTATTTCACGATAATTCCCCAGAATGTCATCTCTTTGGGAGGTCTCTCCCATACTTGCCCTTCAAGTGACCACCAATTGGAGCTTACCTTGACAAATCCATCAAGACAGTTCTCTCAAAACCGAATCCACCAGGTACTTCAGCCTGGCGGGGCATGAAAACGTCTGCCCCTGTCGGAGGGGGGAAAATCATAGGATGGAAAAGCGAACGGAGTGGCCAACAATGGTCCTAGGAGGTGACCACGAAAAAAAGTCAACGCTTGACATTAAACAGCGACAACATTTTCACTTTGCATGCAGAATGCCGACACAAAGGGCCCCGGAATGGTCCAACACGGAGGCGTCTCATAAAGCAACTGACAACCGCATTGGGCCCCAGTCCCGTTTGCCGGGATCCAGGATCCGGGCTCCGCGATTCAGGCTCCAGGAACCCCTTTCCCGCAATCCACCGACATGGCTAACAGCCCGCGCTAAAACGTCAGCCAGACGGCGGCGGCGATGGCGGAAATAGAGCAAAAGTTGAGAACAAAAACAAAAACGATGAGCGAAATGGCAAAAAATGGCACACAAGCTACTTGAGCTTGAACCGGCGACGCTTTTCAAATTTACCACACCCCCCCTGGTGGTAGCATTTCCATTTTTCTAGTATTTTTTCCGCGACCAGGCATGCGGCTGACGGGTTAAGGCGGGACAGTTGACCATTACAGGGGGAAAGGGTCCGTCCTTTCATTGTATGGTGGATGGATTTCTCCACGAACCCAACTACCACCCATCTAGTCTCCCCTCAAAATCCAACTAGCAGTTCCTGTCCGGCTCCTAACCCCCCGTGTAATGGCAATGATTTCGACGTCTGTTTAGTTGCCCCTTTGCTTTCGGCCTCAACGCAAAAGGATAATGGCCATCTGCAGGCTGGAGTAGTGAGGATTCGAGGAGGAGTCCTTTTCCGACGATGCGTCTCCTGGTGCGTTTGTTTGACGGCAGCGGAAGCGTCTTTTAATCAGCGCTTCGTGGCAATGAAAACTGATAGGTTGCGAGATATCACTAGGAGATGGGAGTATTTCCATTCAACGGGTATCTACCGATTTTCGGCATTTCGATTGCCACGATTATAATGGACTTCCGTATGATAACCTGACATCATTTTGAATATGAAATGTTGCGACAAGTAATTATAATAATATACAAGTTTTCAAGTGTTTTAAATTGAGTATCCTAATAAGAAAATTTCCAAGCTAAGATCTATAATTTAAAATTTTCTTAAATACAATTTCTAAGCTAATAACTAGAAATAAGACTTGGTATATTTTTCATAAACTTTAAAAAGAGGATAAGAAAAATACTGGGGAAGACTATTACTGCTGGTACTTAAGATCCCTTTAAGCCAACGAAAAGGAATAACTCGCATCTATGGGGATTCCTAATACATTTTTCATTTTCCGCTTTTTGCCACCCAGGACATGAACATCTCGTGGCCCATTTGCCTATGCCTTTTGCCATTGTTTGCGCTACACTTCAACGCACTTTCGTCATTGATCCGGGGAGTCATGCAACCAGTCACCCTGCTCCTCGTGTGGCGAGCACTCCGGACCCCAAACTGGCCTTCAATTCAGACCTCGTGGTTTTTCTCCGTTTTATTTTTTCATTTTTATTGAATTCTGCTTCCCCATGCCTCATACATATATCCAGGCTGCCCTCTCACAACAACTGACCAGATTCAGATCCAGATCCAGCGGAATAACCCGCTCCTGCCCCGCCGGAGTGTGTTGCATTATGCCAGGACATACGTTTTGAAATTCCATTCCTGCGTAGGATTTTTTTTATCCATTACTCAAATCTGTGTGTTTGTGTGTGTGTGTGGTGGGGTTCGTGGAAGGGGCCCGGTGGCACGTATGTTGCCAGGTTGCCACGTACGGGGGCAGCGGCGCTAAGCTTTGACTTGGGATTTGCATTTTTTACGCGCCGAGGACCAACTCCCAACCCACATGCAATTGCTTTCGGAGAAGGCCCGGATCGGATCGGTGGAGCGAGGAATGGCTTCCACTTCTGCTGATGTCGTGATTTTTTTTTGATACCCTGTAAAAACAGTCCTGATAATCTGAGGGTCTGCATGGTCCACAAGAACTATATATTCACGGAATAATATAGGAGCGTTATATATCCCATCATATGTATCGAGTATTAAGTATTTTGCAAGATAAAAACTTGAGCCGTTTTCTCGACCGCATGTTAAACTTAAAACCGGTGTGAACCTAGAATGTAAAACCTACTGTTAGATTTACATGAGGATATGGAAACGACCTTTATAAACTAGTGTTAAATGTTAGGGTAAACAGTTTCTTTGTTGCCCAATTTTTTATGTGATATTATATTTTTAAGGTAAGGTTTCTAACAAGGGGTCGAACAACCGTCTCGTTCTAACTGGAAGTTAAATTTTTAACCGAAATATGAACTTGTTTGTATATTGTTTTTTTGTGGTGGAATATATATCGATAATAAATTTGTTCATTATTAATATTAATTTTGATTAATATTTGTTGAAGTTATCGTGAGTACTGAGTAATCGGTTTGCCTAACCAGTAACCAGCAGTTGAGAGTTAAAACAGCGCTTTATTGTTGACGTTTTTGTTCCGGGCAGTCCTTCTTTTTTCCATAATTCCCTGCTCCCTGTATCCCCTCGCATGTTTCTTTCATTCGCCGTGTCCTGTTTTGGGATAAAAATCCATTTCATCATCAGGGTTTCCTGTGCTCGCTGCCTTCCTGCTGATGCTGCTTTGTCTGATCGCGTTGAAATTGTAATGAGATTTTCTGTTTTGGGTCGATTTTGTATGTATATTTTTTTTTTTTCGGTGGAGTTGGCGGAAATTTTACGGTAATATGCTTTCTGGGCATGTATGCTGGGGCCAGGAGTTTGTCTATTTAATTTATAAAATTTATCTGCGGCTCGCATCGGTGGGTAGCTTTATACTTTCTGCGAGCCATTCTCCTGCCCACGAATTGCGGTCGTCAAGATATAAAACAGCGGAAAGGCATTCGCTCATTCATCATTCGGTAGCAAGTTTGCCAGTCAGTCGGTCGTCCTTCCTTTACGGATAAGTATCCGTATCCTTTCTGTCCCGTTTCTGGTTAAAATTATTTTTTTCCCTTTTTCATGCGAGTTTTTAATAGATTAGACGCGTTGCCTTTGAGATTTTTTTATGCGTTCAGTTTATAAACACGGCTCAGGATTAGTGATGCAAGTGTTTTGAGGAGATAATTGCGTAGAGAGCGCGCCGGGTGGATTTATTTAATTATGTGACTCTTCATTTTTATGGAGAAGTATCTAATACAATAAGTATACTCATTTATATATATATATACATGCATTAATGCATTTTTTAAGGATCTTTTTTTTGCTTATCATTAAAAGAAAAGCTTACGAAAGATAATCTTTATGCAAAATTTCGGCTATAACATTTTCTAAAGAATTTTTAAATGAACAATGTTATCGGCTTAAACTTAAAAGTGAATCAAAATGGGATACATGCGAAAAATAAAATACTAAACGCTTAAAAATATTTTGTAATGTTCCGAGCAAAACACATTTTATAAAATTAAATTGAATACAATTTCCCCTATCTAATAAACATGGAAAGAAATATTTAGTTATAAAAAAAACAAAACTTCGTGGGCTATCTCCGCCTTTTCGATGCTCTCTCTAAACAATACACAATTTCCAATTAAGCGACAGTTTGTCCACTTCTCCCGACCTCCGACTACGAATATATATACATATATCCTCGTGCGCATCTATAGACAGTCTAACCCTTTCCCCTGAAATCCATCTCTACGATTCGAAACGTTGTTGGTCGTTAACTGTTGTTTTTGTTGGCTTTTGGCGGGGCTCAATAGCAAATTGTATTTAAAATTTATATAAAACTCGCGGAGCATTTGTTGTGACAACGTCTGTGTGCCCCCAACCACCAATGCCCTGCCAACGAGCCAGCTGGATTGGAGTGTAGAGCTCTACCACACGGTTATTTTTGCCTGTTCTACAATCAACGTTAAAAATTCGCGCAATTTATGCATGCATGGCGAAAGGCGGGAAAAATGGGGAGTTGCTGGGCCAGCCTGTGTGTGTGGGCTGGTTTAAATGGCAAAAAGCCTCTATGGCTGCCTCTTCCTGAGGACCCCATCTCTACTAACCCATCCTCTGGCTCTACCCGCTGTTATTTCCACTGGCGAATCACCAAAAACTCCGCGCTTGTTTATTTTATTGGCACGTAAATTTATGTGGATCTCCATTCCAGTTTCCCCGCCAAAGAGTGAGTGAGAGAGGAGGTCTTTCAATGCATTCTATATATTGTATATACACAATTGTGTTTTGTGTATTTTATAAATATTATTTGTTCAACGTGCAAATATATATACACACCCGGGAAATCTTTGCTTCCTATACCATAATCTCTGGGCATATACATATATTATATAGAGAAGAATTTTTGTTTGGGGATTGGCAAAACGATAGACATACAGTTGGACTTTATTTTGATAAATTTATATAACAATATATGGTTTTGAAATACCTGTCTGTCTGTAAAGCTCTCAGTCAATAAACAATTCATTCTGGGATTTACTAGGAAAATTTTCCAGGCACAAGCGGAAACATGGAATGTCATTTATAAGATGACAAATATTTCGGTAATTATTTAATAAACTTTAAATTTATCAAACCACTTGTTTCGTCATTCTTTTGCCTATTGCTTCTGCAATCCTTTGGTGTCCCAATTCCAAGGGCTGAGTCATTTCAAAGTCAAAATAAGTATTTTCTGGATGAACCTTTGACTGTGCCCTTACAAAAAGCTGGTCAACAAAGATTGGCGAAGGTGGTGAGTGGGCAGCATAATCAATATGCAAAGGTTCAGTTAGAGAGGGGAAAAAGACAGTGAAACCCAGGGAGAAAAAGGTTAGAAACCGACCTCTGTACTGTGGTCCTAAAGTCAAAATAACCAATAAGAAAATCTATAGTCGAGTGCCAAACTCGACTTTCAATATACACCGAAACATAAAAATATGGGTGCCAGATAGACTTTATTATGGGAGTGCCTCCTTGCTGAAATAAAATTGAGCTGCGTAAGAATCTCTAGAATCTGCATGCCTAATCCAAACTCTCTAGCTTTTATAATTCGGCGTTCATACGAAAGAATAGTGATCCTGATCAAGAATCTATTGTACCCTTTTACTCTGCCAGTAACGAGTAACAAAATTAACGGTTTTAAATAAAGCTTAGTGAAATAATTATAAGAACGCCCTTAAGAATAAAAAATACAATTACGAAAAAATGAAATTAAACTAACCATGGGCGTTATTTTACTGGACGCTATTGAATGTACCCAGTAAAACATCTTTATAATCACAATTTTATAAAAAGTTTGAGTTTAATAAAACTCGATTCCAAAAATTGGTCTCAGTAAAATATTATACATTTGATATGCATCACCAAGATGGTCTGTATTTTTGGCTATCCTGGCCACTGTGCCTGCCATTCATTGCGTCTCTGGTCGGCTCACGTTCCATGCTGTCCAATTATGTCTCACACATGCAAATGCAACGTGCAGCGCCGGAAATCAGCCGGCCCAGTCCTGGCCAAACCCACCTCCTGGCCACCCAATCACTCGACGCGCTTGTTGGGCCTCGCGGGTTTTTGGCCAAGAGCGGCCGAGCGACACGAACCAGGCCCAAACGACCAGCGAACAAACGACACTTGGCTGGCATAACGAAACCCTGGGCTGGACTGGGTTGGCCTGGTGGTGCTGGTCCAACTGGACAGTCCTCGGGCGGGATCGGGGGCTCAACTCTGTTTCAATTTGCACCCCCGCAGACGCGGCAATCACTCAAGCGACCCACCATCGCCCACCACCACCCAAAAAACCTCCAAACCACCCAAAAATCACCCAAACCACCGCCCACTTTTTCGCGTTTCGCAGAATTTCGGAGAATGGGACAGAGAACGTGTTGTTCCCGACTCTTTCAGACCTTCCCCATCGACATATGGTTGTTGTTTTGCTTTTTGGCCATGGCTAGTTGGATTCGTTGTTGTTGTTGTTGCGCTATGTGCGTTTGTTGAAACAATCGATTTATTTTCGGTTTCATTTCTGATTGGCAATATTTCATAGCAATGTGGCTCCTTTTTTTCTGTTCTCGGCCCCCGTGTTTTGGCCGATTCTGTTTGTGTATACATATGCCTCGAATATTTGTATTTTTTAAATAACAATAACGAGCAGTGTGAGATGGTGCTGGAATATGGATATTGACGGATTCAAAGGGATTATTTATTTACAGATGTGAGAACATTTTATAAATTTGGTATCAAAAATGTTTAATATAAGCATGGCTTTTTATTGATTTTAAGTTTTATTAAAAACAGCGATATTCCACAGTTTTAACTTTGTGTTTTTGGTAGCTTTAGGTTATAAAAGTCCGAATAAATCTAGCCTGGTTCAGGACAAGTTTCTTTAAATATCCGAAACACGGGGATACACATATTATATTCGGTACAGTCTCTGACTAATTTTACCATTAAAACCGTAGACCATTTAAATTGTATTTATGTTTGGGGGAAGAGCCTCCTTTTTATCACCCATTCAATTTATTTGACCACCCTTAGAACCCCGCACTCGAGTCCAACCAGCCACTTTTTGTTCGCGCTGCCAATTTGCTATCGTGTTTAATTTATTTTATTTATTTTTTGCGCTTGCCAATTATTAAAATAAATAATGGATTTCTGAATTGGTCGGAATTTTAGCGGTGGAGGTTGAATAAATAAAACCGAAATTGATAATTGTCATATGCAAATTCAGGCGGAAAATTATGGTGCCTGTTTTATGCAAACTATGCAATTTTTTTTCGGGAATCGAATATGAGTGCTCATCGTGTGTGGAAAAGTGTTTCCAGCTGCATTTGCATTGGCTCGAAACCGCAAAGTTTCATTTCCCGTTTTTGTCCAAACCAACGCAAACCTCTAACCCAACCCTCTTCAATCCAATCCATCCGCTAAAATGCAACCCACATGCCAGCCGCAACAGGAATAATGACATTCGCTGCGCCAACTCTTAAACATTTTCCTTCAAACGTTAAATTCTGTGGTGTAACATCAGTATTTTTACTCACAGAATTTTGAATAAACAACTTAACGCAAAATATAAACTTTATGTTTTTATACCAAAAACATTCAGAAAGGAAACAAATTTTCTCAAGGAAATGTATTTATAATAGTCAGGTACTAAAAATTATAGAGTGATTCCTTAGAATTGTAAATATTTGTATCTAAATAGGTTTAAACCATGGAAGCTTTACGTCTTTTACAGAGCTATATCAACTTAAACCATTTGGTTGAAAAATCTGTGTTATTCCTACGCGAGTATTACGATTTTTATTTTTAGAAAGTATCTATGGTGGCTAAAGGCCATTTGGGAAACCCGAAGCTATACGTTCTCTACACATGAATTTGAATCAATATTTCGGTTATTGGCATTACACAACGACAACACCAGCGACTGCAACGACAATAAAGACAGCGACACGTACCACGAAAAATTGCACATATTTGGGTGCCCCTCTTTGGGGGAAGTCATCAGACTCCGGAGTGGAGGATTAGGTACTTGGGTGGCTTTGTGGTCGGGTGGCTCACTGCGGTTTAGAGCCAGCTTGCGGGTACTACATCAAGCGCCTGCCTGACACACTCAGATACAAATTTAGACCCATTTTCTTTTTCTTAAAATTATACTTATTATTAAATTAAATTTTGAAATGTATATGTCTTAGTTTTAAATTTATTATAATGCTGAAATGAGGAAGTATTACTCCATTAAGAGAAAATTGCTAGCTTACTGTCAAAATGTTTTATAAAAAACAAACAAACTACTAACGAATTCAAAAATAAAAAAGTTTAAAATAAAAAATGTAATATGAAGAGCAATAAGGATTTTTTTCAGTGCATTTGGTCTGCGAAGAATTCCACACCGACTCGAACCGCCATGTTTCACAGGCTTCGCTGGCTTGCAAAGCGCACTCCCTCCCATAGATGTTCTCGTTGGCTCGCCGGTTTAACGTTAATTTGCACAATTTTTGAGTTATGTCAATCGATTTCTAATGGGCGTCGCCTCGTGTGGTGGTCCCGAAATCCCCCACAACCAGAAATCCCAGCAGATGCAGATGGCTGCCGCGGCCGAAATTCGAAAATTTGTAGTTCCCCAATGGCGGGATTTCGACTGATGGCATCGATAGGAAGCAAAGTGTTTCGTAGTGATTTCATGTCTGCCAATTGATATGAGCCCAGTTTTTGGGGTATTTCTTATACGTGTGCGGCTGTTCTATTTGTATTCGGTAAATAACTTTAAAAATCTATTAATGCTATACACGTATCCTTAATCCCCCCTTACAGGGTAGCATTTATAGATTTTTAAGGTTATTTACCGAGTAAAGGTAAATAAGCGCATACAAATATATCGAGAGAGAAAGGGGGATTAAGGTCTAGTTATGAGCATATATAGATTTAAAAACTTATTTACCAACTATAAATATTATAAATAGGTAATAATGATAACTACTTTGAACTTAAAATTATTTTAAGTTTTGAAAACACAAAGGGGTATAAAAACATGGAAATTTCAAACCCCTTAATTAAAACACCATTCCCCATCCGTTATTTTTGGCAATTACCACACAACTGCTTTTATCGTCTGTCAAAAACTGTACACCCAATATGCAAATGATTCAGGCAATTATCGCAGACGAAGCTAAAACCACATACGAACTCGAACTGAAATTTATTTATGACATTAATGCATGAAATAATATAAAAATAAATTGGATATGTATAACGCACCGAATATAATTTCAGGCAATTGCACTCAGGACCAGTAGAAAGGGGTTTTTTGTTTTGAGGGATGGGGAAACACGGGGGTAGACGCCATCAAATGTTGTCATTAAATTCAGCGGATTGCGGCAGAAAGGGATGCATAAAAAGAAGGGTCGCGGATGTGCAGGGTTTTCCATAACCTGGCTGAAAAACAAACAGAAATTGCTGTTTATATTTAATTCATGCGACGGAAAAATGGCCAGGAAAAATGGTTTGTTTATTCGAGTTTTGTAGAATGAGTGGGCATATATGCAGTACATGCAGATATTGTATATACAAAGCGCAGCCTCTCCTCGTATCCCTCGAATGGATTCGATTGCATTTGCATTGCCTACTTATGGGCGAATTATGTTTTGTGTTTTTGCCCACGGACCCCCATTTTTTGATGGCCATGATGTACATAATGCCCATTGCGTAATAACGATTAATGCTTAACAGTGACAGCAATGCTACAACTACAATAATTTCGAAAATTGCATTGTGTTGGCTGGTGGTGCATTTGGAAATGACACAAAAGGTTCGTCGAATTTTAAATCATTTCTGCACTTTGTGATAGAGGAGAATGACCCCCCGCCCTATAGAAAGGGCAGTATGGTGGAACTAACCATAGTTTGCAATTTGTAGTATTTGCCATTGGCAGGTCCAATACACACGTTGTTATGGCTGCCATTTTGGGGTGTCAGTTTATAATGGAAGCCTCGTTATACCCATCTCATCTCATTTCGGCTATCTGGAGTTGGGAATGGTGTTGGGGTTTTTGGGATAGTGGGCAGTTAGAACGCATCGTATCTGCAATTGGCTGTTTCTGCTTAAATATGCCCGCGTTTTATTTAACGCTTTGTTTGTCTGGCAGTTAGTTGGGTTGCGCAAGAGCAGGAAAGTGACTATTGGTCATGCCAGTCATGTTTGTGCCACAGGCGTAGATACTTTTGTACTGTTCCTATTGCAGATGTCAACTTGTCATGAATATTCAAATTCCGCATCGAATATTTTCACCATACGATTATTTAAATTCCGTCGATAGAAGCATATTTATTTAACTCTTTTTAGAATAAATAATCTTTTTGTACGAGTAGTTGTATTGGTGTAAAAAAGAGTAATTTAAAAAAGCTACTCCAATAAAGATTTAGGAACCATCTAAAAACGCACTTTAAAAATTTGAAATTATTTTTAAAAACGTCTGGTGAAACACCTAAAGATATTTAGATTTCAAAGTAACTAAAGAGACCGGAAAGCATTCATCTAAAAATCTTAATTAGTCGAATATTGATTAATCCTTTTCGCTTTATAAATTTTTAACTATCCAATATTAAACCACCCATGAGCCAAATTTCACCACACTTGCTTTAATTTATGTACATATTATACATGCTTAGCCTCAAAATGCAATTAAAATAATTTGCCAATAAAAATATGTAAATTCGTTCATAATGCGCAATAAAACCTACGGGTTATTCTGCACTCAACCAGAAATTTTGCTGTCAAAATAACAATTTGGTAAATTGCTTTGTAAAACTGCAGGCGAAATTCGCAGACCACAAATGACAAAAACAAATATATAAGGGGAAAAAAAGGTATTTTGAAATTAATCTCTAAAATAGACAATTCCCGTTTTACCAAACCCAGCCTACGCCATTCCACCTTATAGCTCCTCCACCGCCAACCGCCAGCTTTATTAATATTAATTGAAAATAAATGCAACATAAGCCGGGTCGGTCAGAAAGCAGATGGCCCTGAGGTGGGTGAGTGTGTGGGCGGTGTGTGTGCAGCCAAAAATGTTGTAAAATGCAAATAATTAAATGGCAACCAATAAAATATGCAAATGAGTTACGCGACACTTGACTGGGCAGTATGGAGGTAGATTTGCCAGGGTGCTTCACATATAATGAAATTCTCCGGGCTTTAGACCTGGTCCACAGCAAATGCATGTTGAATGGACCGAATGAGCCGACTAGGGTTTTAGAACATATCAGGAAATTGGCATGGTAAGCTGTTTAAATGGTCTGGCGATTAGCTTATCCATAAGTATAGTTGGGTGAAATATTAGCTATAGACTGTATTTTTAAATCCCTAATTTTTGTAAATATTCTAATCTTTTCTTTGAACTTTTTCTTTAAGGCTCTCGACTACGACTGTGATGTGCAGGGCCAGGACATCCCGCAGGCCATCCAGCTGCTTGGCGAGATGAACAGCAATGTGAAACAGGTGACGGATCTGGTGGAGGGTATGCTGCAGCGGGTCAAGCGAGGTGAACTGACCACGGAGTACGGTCTGAGCTTCCTGGAGGTCAAGTACCACATGTTGCTCGACTACTTGATCAATCTAACCTACGTGGTACTGCGCAAATGCTCCGGCGAGACCATTGAGGGTGATCCCTCCATCGAGCGTCTGATTGAGATTCGCACAGTGCTGGAGAAGATTCGACCTATAGATCACAAGCTGCGCTACCAGATCGACAAGCTGGTGAAGACAGCCACCACAGGCGTGTCTAGCAGTACAGATCCCATACTTTATAAGCCCAATCCAGATGATATGATGAGCAGTGCAGCCGGAGCAGGTCGCAATGGGGATGATGATGCGGAAGATGGCAGCGATGGGGATGATGACGATGATGATGATGATGAGGAGGACGATGAGGATGAGGCCGGAGCAGCGAAAATGCCACGCAAGGCGGCCACAGCCGGGAAATCCGGAGTGTATGTTCCGCCGCGCATAAAACCAGTTTACTACGATGGCGATGAACGCGATGCCGACAAGGAGAAGAAGGCCCTGGACCGGGCCAAGAAACGGGCCATTACGTGGGTTTTGACAACTGCTCCTCATTAGTTTTCATTTATCAACCGAGGATGTATCTTTTTCGCAGGTCTTCCATGTTGCAGGACCTGAAGGAGGAATACTTGGATGCCCCAACTGAGATATCGTCGGGATCGAGGGCTCAGCAGCTGCTGTCAAATGCACAGAAGGAGAAACAGGAGTACGAGGAGACCTACTTGATGCGTCTGCCGGTGACCAAGGCGGAGAAGCATCGTCAGCGTAAACTGACCACGTTGGGTAGGTTTTTTCCATCCTCCAGTTATTTTCAAGGAATTTGCTAAACCATTTATCTATGCCCCTCACAGGCACACTTGGCGATGAAATCCTCGGGGAGATTAGTCGGGAATCAGCCCTGCGCGGCGATGGAAGCAAAAAGCGCAAACTGGCCAAGGGAAAAGGCAAAGGAAAGAAACGCGGCGGTAAAAAGCGAAAGTTCCATTAATGGGAAGGTCAAAAACCACTAAATAAGTGACAACATCTTTTAGGTTATATAAAAAGTGAAAAAGTTTTAAAGCAGTTATATTTTATAATGATTTAATAAGTTGTGTTTTCCATTATTTTTATCTTAGTTGATTTAAAGTTTTTATATATTTTTGAGTCTTTAACATTTGTATTTCATTGTGTAATGTTAAGTTTTTTCCAATTTATACTGAATTTTCATTAAACACTTTCTTATATCATTAAACATTACAATACAAACGTGTTTTTATTAATTTGTTGATTTCATTTCAAAAATGACTTTAAATTATTTTCAGCTTATTAATTGAAAATGCTTATCCAGCATGGCGCTTAAATGCGTTTATAAACTAATATTCCACATAAAACACAAAATATACAAAATGCGCATTGTAAACTGCATTCAAATTTAGACCACAAAATTACTAATTTAAGTTTATTCAGAGACCTAAACTAAATTCAAAACTAAAAGAAAATTTAACACTCAAACGAAATTAAAAACTTAAAGCAAAGGGAAACTTTGTCTAGTACTGTATTACAAAGTGAACGTAAATTTTCAAATTAAAATTGTATCTTAAGGCACAGCAAAATTAATCATAAAGACTACAAACGTATTTCGTTGTTTTTAGGAGTCACAGCTAAAATTTAAAATCTTTGGGCAAATGTAAACTATCGGAGGTTTATACTTTGGGTACTCTTGTTTTGAAATATAAATTAAACCAAATTCCAATGCAGTCAGACCTAAAAAATGCAAAACCAAAACTAGAAACAAAAGAAAAACAGAACTTCAGTGACAAAAAGCAGATGCCTTAACAAGAGACCGGTTTACACAGTAAGAAATGAGCGAAACGAAAACAAATTTTGACGAAAACTTTTAAGTTGGCGTATATGAAAGCAACGATCGAAAGAAAGACTATATAAAACTATAATAACGTAAGCCCCACCCAAAAACCAAAATACAAAAATTAAAATCGAACAGAGAGTATTTGATAAACTTTTAAACCAATACGCGAAAGAATAGTTATTTTAGTTTCAACCAAAAAAACTCCTAAAAACAACTGAATTTAGACACGAAATTTTATATATTTCTTATATATTGATTAAATTAAAATTAAGCAACACACTTTGAATACCCTTAAGCGATGAGATGCTACGTCCACTTTAAAAGTTTTTAAACGTATGGGAAACACAGAAACTAAACCAATTTATGAGTAAAACCTATTGAAAAGCGCGCAAAAGGGAAAGTGAGGGGACTAGTTGAAGAACTATATTACAAAACATATAATTAATACAATTAAATGTAAATGATAAATAAAAAACAAAGGTATGTAGTATTAAGTTAAAGAAGGCAGCAAGCAAACAAGCAAATCTTTTGGCTTCTACAACAAACTTTGACTAAGGATGTAAAATTTCTTCAAAATTTTTTGAAACAACTTTTGGCTATAAATTTAAGAAACAAGCAACGATGGGCAGACAACCGAAATTTACCACATAAATGCAATAGAACTCAAAATTATTTACAGGCAACAAGCAACATGATGTTTTTAAATGTAATTAAATAAATTAATTTAATTAATTTATTTATGTTAAAAGCTGAAAGACTGAATATGTTTAAATGAAAACCAAAATGTAACAAAAACAATGAAATGAAAAGATATGTACTTTTTCTCAAGTGTGTGTATGAACTTAAATAATTTTAATAGCCGAATTTCTAGCACAAATTTTAAAACGACTAAAGAAATCATTGATTTTTTTCTGCATTTTATTTACCGTCGAAATATCATTTTTCTTGTTTCTATTCAGTGCAAGTTGTTTATTTCTGTATATGTAAAAGAAAGCGGAAAGCATGAAAACGGATACAAAAGTTAAATATATTGCAAATGTAAAGACAACAAAAACAAAGTGAAAACAACCAAACAAAAGTCGCCTTAGCCAAGCACCACAAAGCAAAAAGAAATGATATGAATCGAAGTGAAAGAAAAATTTGTAAAACCAAATATAATACTAAACTTAACTACCATTTATTTGTTGTAATTAAATGTAACTGATACTCACACAACAGCAAAAACATCTACAACAGAATAGTGCAAAAGTTCAAAAAACAAAACCTATATGTAATTTAATTTTTATAGCCAAAGAAGAAACGAATCAGAGGAAAGCAGAAGCGGTCGGATCCCCAAGGATGAATGGAGAATTTAGTTTTAAGCAGCCCTAAAAAATTCTGAACAAAAACTAATTGGTTACTTAGTGATAACTGCAGAATAAATGTTTTAATCAACCATACAAATTCGAGCTTAAATTATTTCCAAAAACAAAACCTTAACTTCAGATTGGAATTGTTTTTTAAAAAAAAGTATTTTTTTAACAAATGAAAACGTTGTAAAAAAAATTATAAATTGAATGAAATGAACGAGCGTGCAAATAAGTTCACGATATAATGTTTAAAAGTGCGGAAGTGGTTTGCCATCTTACTTATGTAATATAAATATAAGTTTAATTAATCTACCAATTACTAATAAGCTAACTATTACCAATAACTAACACACCAAATTCCAAAAACTGAAAATCTGAAACTGATAATAAATTACAAACTAAAAAACAACTAAAGAACTGGTTTATTTTTAGAAACAGAGGGGTTAGTAAGCACACATCCATGGTATACGAGTTGTGACTTCTTTATAAATACCCTTTTCCCAGCTTTTAATTGAAATGTATTTATCAAGGCTGCGTCTCCAAATGTTTCTTTCCCAATCTTCTAACTATTATAAACTTAAAGCCTAGAGCTTGTTTTAATCTCCTTGAATCCTTCAATCTCCTTTGAAAATTATACAAAACTGAACATTTTACGAAAAACATTTTCTAGTGAAATATCTATTAATGATTAAAACCCTAGACTCATTCATCTTTATTCCACAAAATTAGATTTCACCTTTTCATTCTCGAACGTTCATATCTTGAACCAAGATTTTAGTGAAAGAATTTTGAAGTTCTACAAAAGTGCGCGTAAAGAACAATTTTATATATTACCAGGAAGTTTAAATAAATAATCTGCTGAATGAGTTAGGTTATATTTTTCCGTTTGAAAAAAAGAGCTGATTTTGAAAAACAAAGTTTTTGCATCCACTGTGATGTAGTTTACATTTATATATAGATTACTTATTTATTGGAATGCATAAACAACAAGCACATACATATTTACAAGATAATAATCATTGCACAGGAAGGGTATATCTATGCAGCCTCTGCGATTGGATCCCATGGCATTCTCCAAGAGCCTAGGCCTCGGGCTGGGCCACCTGGGGACCCAGCTTCTCCGCCTTCAGGCGCTGCTTCTCCTTGAGCAGGGCATAGCACTCGGGCACCTTGTTGTAGAAGTCGCACAGTTTCGACTGCGAGTTGAAGGCCAGGTACTTGCCGCAATTGTAGAGCCTTGGATGCCCGTTGACGCAGACGAAGTACTTCTTGCAGGTCTGCGGATGGCGATAGTAGCGCAGCTCCCCCTCCGGACTGACGTCCACCTCGGGTGCGGTTCCATCGAGGGCATCGGCGGCGGGGCAATTGAAGCCCAGATAGGCCTCGGCATTGCAGTCGGCCACTAGATCGGGCCAGTCGCACTGGTAGGTCTCCTCATTGAAGGCCAATCCCTCGGGGCACTTGGTCAGACTGGCCACGCCATGGGCACAGTTCCGGTACACTCCGCACTTGGTGGAGTCTCCATTTGGATAGAATCCAAACTGTCGGGGGCACTCATCCGTTCCATTGGCGGGCTGCAGACGAGCCCGCTCCTTGCAGGTGGAGTACGGGGCATATGTGCACTCACCGGTCGCCTTGGTGCGCTGGTGGAAGAGCAGTCCATCCGGACAAAGTTTATCCACGGGCACACCATCTTGGCACTCTCTATACGCATCACACTGATCTCCCGATGCAAATCTACCATTGGGCGTGGGGCATTCCGGTGAGCCAAGAACTGTAATTAAATAATGAAGCCATTAAAGAAGTGATATCTTTATCTTAACAACTAAATTTGTAGTTATTTATAAGAAAGTTTGTTTGTGTTTTTTTCCTTTTTTTTATTACGACGAGCAAAATGTCAACAATCAGTTTGCCAAAAATCTTTAACTACAGACTAGAAAACTCGAGCAACTTAATGCCAAATGGCCATGTTTGCATGGGAATCCATAACTGGACGGGTGATCGCTTCCTTCTGACTTGGTTCCTGGTTCCTAGTGCTTCTTGGCATGGAGACGAGCGGCCTTGATCTGGGCACCCTTCTCACGGATGTCACTGCTGCAGTTGGGCACATTCTCGATGTCGTCGCACTGCTTCAACTCCTGGTTGAAGGCCTGATCCTCGCCACAACCGATGCGTCGGGGACGTCCCTCAATGCAAATGAAGTACACCTGGCAGTTGTCCGGCGACGGATGGAAGGTGTAGTCCTCCTCCTGCTCGCCCAGCAGTGCGGATTTGGGAGCCAGTGCTGGGCAGCGGAAACCCAGGAAGGCCTCGGCATCGCAATCCTCCACCTGATCGGGCCAATCGCACTTGTAGGTGGCCGGGTTCCAGGCCAGACCCACGGGGCAATCGAAGACGAATCCCTTGCCGGCGGCGCAGTTCATGAACTGTCCACAGTGGCTGGCATCACCCATGCGATAGTAGCCAAACTGGTGGGGGCAATCCTCCGTGGGCTGGGCGGCCTGCAGACGACTCTGGGCCTGGGTGCACTCCACATCGATGGGATAGCCACAGGGATAGCCAGTCGACTTCTCGTTGTACAGCAGACCGTCGGGGCACAGCTTCTCCTCGGCCACTCCGTTCTTGCACTCGATGTAGGCGTCGCAGGATCCCGACACCGGAGCAGTTCCATTCGCCTCCCGGCATCCTCCGGCGGCGGCGGCAGCTGAAATGGATAGCAGACGACGGTTAATGTCGATCAACGGGACTGGGGTGGCGAGCTTACCTCTAATGATATATGATGAGAAGCTGCCTCTTATTATTTTTTTGCAATTTGATACATTGTACGTACTTTAGGATCGAACAGGTCGTGGGAATTGCCACGCAGGGCGGCATTCCACTTGACAATGGTTTTTCGCGATATGTGCACATACTCGGATAATGAAATTTTAATGAATTATGGGCACACACCCCGGTTGTTGAACCCGCGGATGTTATTCAGAAATTTTAGTTAGTTGGATTGTTAACCAAAAAAATATTTTGGAGTAATATGGTTTTTAATAACGGGTGCAAGGGAATTCGATAGAGTGATTTTTCTTACTTTAAGGAATTCAAAAAGGAGTACTTGTATAAAAGGAATAGGTTATTAAAGAGGAAGGTGCATAAAGGAGCCGGTTTTAAAAAAATAAATTAGAAAATTAAAAACATGTGGAGGGTTATCAGATTTGTTTAGTTGCAAAGTGATATTAAAATATATGATTATTTATTTTTGCGAATATATTTATGTTAGGCTTATGGTTTTGAGGGTATACAAATGTTTAATTTTAATATAAAAGAGGATCACATGTAATTCTACTCACTAAAAGAGAACCACTAAATAAATCTGCAAATCGAAATGCCACAATTACCGGTATTCGTATTAATCCATTAAAAAATCAACTGATTTTTATTGAACAACATACAACAATATGAGACTCGTAAGGTCTGTCAAAAGTGTTTTCTCGAACAAAAATTGTATAAAAAAGAGAAAACGCTATAGTCAATGACTCGACTGTTACAAAATGCTATCTCTTTAAACTTAATAGATTCCGATATCTCGACGTTTGAAAGACATCTACAAAGTTGATTCAAGATTTTTACATTCACGATTTTTAGAAATTTCTTCAACCTGTTACACACATTTAAAGAATACTATGTACCCTACTAATCTATGAGTATTGCGTATAGTGTAACTTGTTTTTAAATAATATAATGCATTCCTTAAAGCTGTATTTCTTTTCGAATTTAACATCAAATACTTTTTATCAACTAGTCAAATGGTTGCTAATCGTTGAATAAAACCTTGCTAGTATAAAAAAAATTAAAAAGGAACAAATAATAATATTTCATTCGATCTTTTCGTAGTGTAGTTTTCATGAAAAGATTTTTCGACCTTTTTTGTGGTGCAGCCACTAAACTCAAAAAATATCAAATACAAATAATGTAAACAATAATGTAATTCCCACGCAACCAAACTGTCACTTTCGTCTATTTCCCGACAATCTTTTTCATCGAAACCTGTCATCGTGAAGATGAACCAAATTCAAAGAGCCCCCGAGAGGTGCAAAGACGCTTAAAGGTCACCACAACCGGCTATACACGCACCGAGATCGATCTGTCGCCTCGAGCCCCAGCCCCCTAACATGTCTGACCGCTATCCGCAAGATAAACTCGTTTCGTGGCGTCGACGAGATCACACAATGGACCAATGCGCCAACGGCAGCGCCAGCCAAAGGTTATGCAATAATCATTTCTTTCTGCCAGCTTCGGCGTGTGAATTTAATTTCTGAAAAGGCCGACCTTGAAATAATAATGAAATTTCGGTGTGATTTTAAATATTAGTATTACTTCAGCGATTCGCAATAATTACTGGAATTTACTGAGCTTTTTTCACTTTCATTATGCTAAAATTTCTGTATTTGAAGACTCGTGTGATTTCCTGGTATTGTAAGAAAAATGTAAGCCGGGATAGCGAAAATCCGATGAATATTGCAAGATCACCTTAGTTTTAAAATTGCAATGTGGCGCGCCCAACTGAGTAATTGCAGAGTGTGCGAATTGAAGGTGGGACTCGTCATAGTCAAATAAGGAATTTTAAATAGTACCCAACAAATGTGTTATTATTCTTATAGTTTTCATTAGAAAATTAAATACAGAAATTATTATTATTTTATACAAATGTTGCATTTCTTTTTACTTTGTAAGATCAATTGAATAGTTCTTCAAGATCATTTGCTTAATATTCCACTTTGGTTTGATGTATGCATATAATAAAATCTGTCACCCCATCAGATTTGAATATGGAAAAGTTCGCAGCCAAAGTCTTTCGTTTTGGCAATAAAATGTTATAAAACTGTAGAATACTAACCCATCGAGCCAAACATGGCAACGCACAATAAAGCACTGATCAATATTTTAGCCATATTAACTGTTGTGTAAAGTCCTCGGTAGGTTTGTGGATCCAAATGTGGTCCCAGTGGGCACTAAAAGTTAAACTAAAGGAGAGCTACTGCGATGCTCTGCCAACGAGCTGACAATTTCGACTGTTTTGCGCTAGAAACACAACGCAGATATTAACTGGTAACATCACATACGAAGCTGAAGCTCTTCGCGATGATGACGATAATGATGATCATCATCATCGCAACGAGCCGAGTTGTCGCCGGAGCTTGCTGATCTTCCTCTACCTGTTGGGGATTCGCAACAGCTTTTGGCCGTCGCCGTCGTAATCTCAGCCTCAATTGCAATAAAAACAAACATGTTAATAAATAACGAATAAACGTAAAGACATCAGATGGCTTAAAAATTCACTGGAAAAAGCTTCCTTTCGCTCGAAATGACTCAGTTCGTCATCCTAGCAAGTTCTGCTTCAAGTTTTGGCTAGCAACTGTTTTAAATATTAATCAACGAAAACGAAGACTGTATTTAATTTATGTTTAATTTGATTTCCATATTTCGCACTTTTGTTTTCGTTGAACAGACAACCGAAAATCGAAAAAAAACCTGAAAATCCAACTTAAAGTCAAGGCCGACTGCGCCCATGAGGCCGTACCAATCACGACAATCTGACAATGATCTTGGTATTAGGCCTTAAGTTAAGCGGTGGGGATTTTTAAAGAATCAAAGCTTAAATTAAGTAATGACGAAAGATGAACAGCAAATGTCATGAAGCCGAAAAACAAGTTTAAAACCAAAAAATACCTATAAAGATATCATAAAAGTTCAGAATTAGACAGACTTTTATAATTAATATATACAAATTCGTAGAAATGCCGAAAAGGAATGCCTGGAGGAAAGAAATACACTTAAACATTTTTTATATTCATTTTTATTTTCTCAGTTTTGTGTAGCTTTTCTTAGATTTAACTAGTAGTCCATGCTCAGCAGATTTGCACTTAACTACTTATTACAAAAGTTATATTTAGACATATGAGGCGTTCTTGCAATATGTGTAAGTCAAAATTTTACGATCAAGGTCTTCTTTCTGGTCAAATTAGGTATGGAACCTAATAAAAAGAGATAAATAAAGGACTACAAGTATCTTTCGTTAAGTAAAAGGAATCAAACAATTGGCAGGCAATAAATCATTAAGAAGACTCATTCAATAGGAATTGTGACATCGACTCGAAGATATAAAAAATAATCCATTTTCATTAACTATTTATGTACATATATAGTGTAATACATTGCCGTTTTATTTCATTTATATACATACAAAAATATGCTGTATGCCATTTTGAACACACACTGTTGCCAATTGAAAAGTAAACTCAGGATATTTTCCAGCTGCTGATTAATGGTTCTTAAAAATAATTTATGTTCTTCGTTTTGTCTAAGGCACTTTTACACTTTACATTACATCATACAAATATATTATTTATTTCAAATTGTTGTATTCTATTGATGTTTTTAATTCTGCTCTTAGCTACATTTTTAACAACTTTCATTATGTTTAGTGATATTTTAGTCTTACTAATGGAAAATACGTAATTAAATCAATTTTTGAGCGAATAAATCTAAGACTTGATTTGCTAACCTGTTCTTAGCCAAATCAAAGCTTATGTGCTAAGTGTGAAATAAATACAAACACCAATTGTTGTATGTTGTTCCCAAGTCACTTTCAAAATGTACTTTTATTAAATATTCAACAACATACGTAAAATCTGCTGTATTTCAGCTAAGTACTAATATTGTTTAAACTCTCTAAAATCGACCACTTAGTTGCTAATGTTTTTCTTTATTTCGATAAGGCCTACGCAACAAAAACCTTCAGCATTTCACTCAAAATCGAATCGCAAATCCGATTTCACAATATTGTTTTTAACATTTATATGTGCACAAGTTTGACTTAATGTTCAACACTAATAAAAAACATATACAAAACTAAATTTACGTTAGGTTTAATGCATATGGGTATCTGATCTTTCCCTCCGATCGTCCCCTCATTTCTTATCAATTAGGTTTAACATCTCCATATCGCTTTACTAGTACAAATATCACGGTTCGCATTTATGCTCATTGAAATGTAATCTTCAATTGCATCAATTGCTTTGCTTTGCCTACCATTCAGTGCGGTAAGTAAACAAATCAATTCTCAATGTGTGGTTTGTTGTATAAATTTTAATAGTAATTGTGTTTGTTTCGAAACTTGTCTTTAGCCTTTTAACTTTATCATTATTACTATTTACGATTTAACTCTCAAAGTCTATTTAATTCAATTCAATGATTCCTACTCTGCTATTCAAGTCAAATATTTAACGCTGGAATTGTTTTGGCCCGGTATCGGTCTAATCTAGGTTTTGGTCATTGCAGTAAGTCTACATTGCCCAAGAAAACATCGTTTAATCTATGGCTCTACTATGCAAATACACAAACACAAAGTGGTAAGACTGTGGTTTTGTCGACGTCAATTAGGAATCTCGCCCTGGTAATACAAAAATAATGTTGCTCTCAATTTCTCTGTTGAGTATTTTGAAAAGAAAAACTAGCTTCAACTTGTAAATGGATGCATATGGAAAATTCAGCTAAATAACGATAACTTAAGTTAATGGCCTAGGCTAGAAGTAACTGATAATGACTGCCTATGAGTGATGGAAATTCCTATATCTCAAGTCTTTGATAGCCGGAGAGAAGGAGGTTCAATAGGTTTTTCCAAGGGTGTTGTATTTACAGAAAGTTCATGGAAGTGGATCAATTCTAGGCGTAGATTGTTGAACAGTATTTGTCAAAGGACCCTCTGGTTAACTGGCTGCTATCTCCAGCTTTAGAATGGCCTGGTAAATGGAGTACACAGCATGATACCTAAAAGCCACATTTAACTACGTTAAATCTATTTAAGCCACGCTCTCAAGGCTTTGCAGAGTAGAAAAAGATAACCCAGAACGCGGAATAACCCAATAGGCCCACATGGCGTTACACGACCTGACCCTATAGCTAAGCCTAACTACGTAATGCTCTATTAGTCCTAGGGCTAAGTCTCTAGCTAATTGTAAAACACACACTTGCAGTGCGCATCCAATGCTATAGAGGCAATTGGCATCGGTAGAGTCAACACCTCCGATCTATAGCATTGCAAATAGTAATAGTGAAGTTGGTTGTAGTCTTTTCGCCTTCGCCTCCTTCCCGTTCTGGCGGGACTGAGCTCAGCTCGGTTTCAGAATTAGTTACTATATCGCACATCCCTTGCGCATGCCGTACATGATCTTCAGTTCTGGATAGATGATCTTTCGTATCAGCTGGTTCGTCTTGCCGGACAGCATGGCTCGTCGATTGTCCTTTTTCAGCACTTTGATGCCAGGTTTGTGCACCAGAAATGCGTTATCCAATATGTGGAACTCATAATCCATTACGCAAAGCGCATAACCCTGGGAATAAATATTATTTTATAAAGTTGTACTATCAAATATTCAATAGGACCCACCTGAGGCATCTTGTCGCTTTTACCCTCCCAGCTGAGTCTCTCATCGTAGTGGGGATCAGCATGGGTCCCAATATAGATGGGCTCCCAATGCACATAGTAACCAGTTCGTTTTCCTGCGAAGCCATAAATATATTAATAATAATCCTGATAAAAAATATAGGTATATTGCCAGTACCTATATGAAACACACTAAGTTCGTCTGTCTCATTGGCGGACATCCACTCCTTGGATTTGGGTACGCCATGACAGCTGGCGCAGACTCGTTTATGGAAGGGTATGGCTTTCCCTGTGCGCAAGAACTCCTGAAGTTCGGTCTTGTCATGGGGCACCGGAGAGTTCTCCTCCACCTCGAAGATGGCCAATGGGAATACCCTTTAATTCAAGAAGAATAAAAGTTAGGGATGATATATATTATAACCTTGCATGACTGGCTCTCACCTGGGAGCTTTGCGTCTCAAGTACTGCTCATTGCGGGCAATCATCTCGAGGAATTTCTTGACCAGACCCGGGTTCGGATACAACTCGATGTCCGAGGCCAGGATAAAGTGGGTGAGCGCCGAATCGCGGGCAATGTTGCGGCCCACATTCACCGGATACAGAAGCTTCTTCTGCGCCTTGTACAGATGACCCGAGCTCACGTTAAAGTACGGCGGTGGGAGTGTGCAGTTGTAGCCCGTCTTAAAGACGTCGTGCGGCTTGGGCACCGACTTGGGAATGTGCTTGGTGCCGAAGTAGATGTGGAAGGTGGTGTAGGCGCGCACCAGGTGGCTGCCGGGCAGGCACTCTCTTAGATACCGGATCGAGTCCACCGTGGGCTGGAAATCCGTGCCCGGCGCGTGCATGGCAATGCTCACCGGGGCGTTCCAGCGCTCCAGCAGCGGAATGAGGTTGTCCAGGAACGTGTAGTCCGCATGCGTTGTGTAGGTGATCGACTCGTGGCACTTGATGTCCCCGTGTTCCGCCCGCACATAGTTCTGAAGCACCCAGAAATCACCACGCTGCAACGTTTGCTGGTGGTAGTCGTGGTCGAAGCAGTTGATCAGCGATCGAACCCGCTCCTCCAGCTCCTTTTCATCGCCTGTGACTATGTAGCCACCTTCGGACTGGGTGTTGTTGGCCTCGGCATTGCCGTTGGCTCCAATGTTGCCGACCACCTGGGAGGGATCGCTGAGGGCAGCGGCTGCTCCACCACTGTCATTCGTCAACGGTGGAGCTCCTTCGGCCGCCTGAGGCGCTGCTGCTGGAGAGTCTGCATTGGAGTTGACCAGCTGCTTCTCCTCAGACTCGAAGATCTCGGCCACCTGCTGAGGGGATACAAATGGGGTTAGGTAAAAGTCATTTAAATATGTTTGTTAGGCATCTCTTACGTTCTGGTTCTTGGGCGTTGGCGGCTGTTGCGGCTGCACCTGAGCCGCCGACGCGGCGGAGCCCACCTGCAGCATCGCCACCTGTTGTTGGTCCTGCAACAGGAATCCTCCGCCATTCGTAAAGTTGTTGCCGCCGCCGATCATCAACTGACTGCCGATGTACAGGATCACCGCCACGTTGATCAGGATGCTGCAGCGCAGAAGCCAGTTGCGGCGGGTGAACATTTTCTGGCCCAAAGGCTCAAAACGCATGTTGTAGCTGGAAGGGGAAAATTAAAAAAGTGGTTAACTTTTTATTCATATTCGGCTAGATAACCTCGTCCGGGTCATTGTATGAGCTTAAATAAAGTTTTCTTAATTTTCAGAAGGGTGTACGAAATTGGAATATTACCACAGAAGAAAGAGAGCTTGTAGATAAAACCTTATCATGCAATAAAATCAGTATATGTTCAAAAAACTTTAGTTTCTGTGGCAGCTATATAATATAGTCGTCTGACTTCAAAAGTCCTAATTTTTTTTTTAAATTAAGATCATTTAAATGGGAGCTATATGATATAGCTTCTAACTTATGCACTACCTGCAATAGAAATAGGATTCTGCGTTTCCAACTTTTGACTAAGATTATAATACCCTTAGCAAGGGTATACTTATACCAATAATTTACATGACAAAATGTAGATACCCATGTAGTTTACATATTGAAACATCCATGGCGACACCTATTGGTATTGTTTTGAAACACTTTAGGCAGCGCCCTCTTGGCAGAATTTTGGAAAGTACCCGTTATAGCAGATGGCGCTTTTAAGAAGTTTTATAGTGCCTAAGTTTAAGAACTACACTGAGAAAAAATGTGGTAAGAGAAACACACAGCCGATTATAACCCGATTATAAAATACTACAGAAGTTCACAAATCTTGGGCATGGCCAATATTTTCAATTTTTTAAATACCTTAGAAGTTTTTACTATCTAGATAGATAATATCTGAAGTGACACAGATACATTTTTAGTATAGATAAACCCTTTTTTGATAAGTTGTAATTAAAAAATGTATTCATACTTTGAGTGATTTATAATGCGAGTGAGAAACGCTTATCAAAACATTGTAATATTTATCAAAATTCAGAGGTTGCGCTTACTACTTCAGTTTATCAATATCTTTTCTACTGATCACACACCTAAGTGATATTATTTTCTTTTATAAATTGCTGTTGAAATGGAGTAATCACAAATCACCATGATGGATAGTCATATAGTTATTAAGTCACCGTTATCAATATTAATGAACACTTCAAACAATAGCTTTTAATTAAGTCAATAAAAATAGTTTCACATTAAAAAAAGGTTTGTGATAAGCAAACGTGATCTACTTTAGTTAAGGCCAATAAATAAGTGTGTTCGAGAGTTACATTCGTGTCTTGCCTTTTATTGGGATCCATTTCGGAGAAAAAGGTCTGAAGCCGCGGACTCTCCAGAAGAAACTGCTGAATTCTGTTCCTAATTGGCACAGTTTTCTACAAAGAACGTAAGCTAACGACGTACTTCCCCTTTCTACTAGCGTATTGTTTGTCTTCGTTATCAATTAACCGCTCATGATTACTTATCATTCAGCGTAGTTAGCCAAACAAAATGTCGCACAGGAAGTGCTTACGTGGGTTCCAGTTTGTCAAGCACTCTTCTCAGCTTTCCACTAATAAAAGATGCGGGTGTGGACTTGTTCAAAAAATCCAATGTCATTTTGATTGCATTTTTTGTCATACAAATACAAATGAATACAAAAATGCTCGCATAACATCAAGGTGAGCCAGCACGGGTTTTGCCATAAATTTTGGGGTATGCCATCGGAATTAAATACTCGGGAGTGCGACGAGTTTTGATATCTGAACGAACATTAGTCACCCAAAGAAAACCCAAGCGTTTAAAAAAATGTTAAATGAGATTAAAAATAAATAAACCGGATGAACCGTAGCATTTGGGGAAGTTAGGTTTTTATTTAATCTCAACTTTGAATTCTGAACGTATTTATCAAAGGCCGAGCTGTGTTTTTTTATGCTTAATCAGCTGAAGATAATGAAAACAATATTTTAAAATATTATTTCCCCGGAACGAAGTAAATTCTCATGAAATATTTTTAATGTTAATTGTTGCTTAACTTTTCCGGTATTGCCAAGAGAAAAAACGAATGCCAAAGTGTGCTGATCAGATGAATACAAATCAATCGTGGCTTCTGGAGAAGACTGAAGACATTCATTAGCGGTCTTTACCTTGAGGGTCCACACGAGTTCCGAAATTCAAAAACTATTAGATGGTGTGGCCCGTGTTTTGGGTTCATTGCACCATCGTAAAAGCGGATGAAAGGCAGGCGCGTGGGTCTCCTGTAGAGTACCGAAAGTGCCACCGGTTTTGTGTGTTTCTGGGGCACTGTCGGATGATGAATTTGCACAGATTTGAGTACCCCGAATTCGCACTCTACGCACAGGAAACGGACCCAACTAAAGCCTGAGCAACAACAACCGAATTGCCGGCGGGTTGATACGATAAAACTTTTTTAGCAAATTTAATCCCGCTGGGCCAACTCCGCTTGGCAACATATCTACAGCTTTACTTCTCTCTACCGATCACTTTTTGGCATCATAATACTTTCGACAAGCCATCTTTCGATAGCCCACAGTTTTGATATGGGTTTATGAGTTTTGAAGGTTCTTTTTCCTCATAGCTACTTACATAGACACATTTTGTGGCTGTTCTTTGTTACGGTTTTTACTTTGTTGAGGCGTGTGGGACTTGTTGTGCCAGTGGTGATTATGCAAAACCCAAAAGTTGTCTGACTTACAAAATTTGGAGCGAAACGTGAGAATTCTTATGAGTTTTCAATTTGCCAATTGAAGTTTTGCCCCAAAAAAGGCCAACATGAAGTGCGACACACGTTTGGTTTGTAACAATGATCTGAATACAGCAATGAGTGTGGGTTTCTCAAAAAAGGCAATTTTTTAAGTACTCTTAAAGTTCAAGGGTATGCTAATTATATTCCTGACTTTTGAGGCCACATGTAAATATCTCGACTTAATTTGTTTTTTTTACAAAAGTAGTTAAAATTCTATATTTAGCCTCATCTAATTGTATATTCTAGATCATAACCGGTTACCTCGAGATAAAACATAGAAACCGGAATAGCAAGAATATGTTTATGCCAAAATTTACTTTGTTAATCCCTCAAATTTTTAAGCTATCGATTAGATAGATGATAGATTAGCGAGAATCGCTTATAGGATGTGCTGAGAATCCTCATGGTAATAATAATTAAATTCGGATTGTAAAAGACTTGCAAAGATACGTTCTCCTCATTGAACAGTTTACCATTGCAAATGTGCATAATAGTTTTCTATGCCAACCGGGTGCTAGTTTTTCCTTGGCTCACAGTTTCCGCTGCGTTCATGTTACGACTTTTCCCCGGCAACAAAGATCCCTAGTCGTAACAAACAGAGAACTCGTAATGACAGAGACGATGATGATGATGCCGATGATTCCACGGGCGAACGAAGAAAAATCCATCGAAGAAATGCCAAACTGCAATTGACTTTCATGACCATAAAAAATTAAGTTATAACCGCCAAGACTTCAGAGTACACAGAAAAAAAACATGTAAGGATGAAGTTGATATTCGTATGGTAATTTTGTGAAGAATCATTTTTACCATTAAACGAGGATAATGTAATATTAAGTAATAATATTTCTGGGACATCCTCTCTTTAAAAATTCTCTCAAATCAAAAAAGAAAGAAAAAAGCGAAAATACTCTGAGAAGGAACGAGACAACAACATTTGAAACCCTTCAAAACAGAAAAGGAAAGCAACAAGTAAGATGGCGAATATACAAAAGTGATACATGCTGTATCTAGATAGAAATCAAACCTAATTTCTTCAAATTGATCATTATGTAAATTCCCTGAAATCGAAAAAGATAGAAAAGAGTGAGATAGCGCCAATAATTACTCTGAGAAGGAACGGGCAACAATATTCTTAACACTTAAAAGTAAAAAGAGAGCAAACATCAATATGGCAAAAATATCAAAATGATAGAAAATATCAAAATTATTGAAAATATCAAAATGATACACCCTTCATCTAAAAGGAATTGATACCGATTTTCTTAAAAAGGATCATTATGTCTCTCATATATTTTTTTCTCTGTATACAGACTTCAGACTTTGGAGTACAGCAGCCAAAGCTACGCTGCTTCTCCGCAACTAAAGCGCAAAAATAAAGTCGAGTGAAATTGCTGCTGTAATATATTTTAATAGCACAGAGGATGGCCGGAAAAACTCCGCACTGCGATCGCCAATACTCGTGAGCCTGTTTTGAGGCCTCGCCGGCTGGGTCGTTTGGTCAGTTACTACTTATAGTTGCTATGCCATAGTAGAGCTGAGCTGAGCTGACAAACTCTTTGGTCATATCTGCTGCTGCTGCCCTCAGCTGAGCCCCCCAACCCAATCCCGAACCCGAACCCGAACCCAAACCCAAACCCCAGCCCGAAAGACCCCCTTTCTTCGCAGACTTTCTGCCTTATTATGTCTAATTAGATTGCGCTGGCCCCTCGTTGAGTTTTTCCAGCTGGACGGGAGGAGGCACTGTGGAATGGAATGCCTCATTATTTCTCGTTTTCGCCTTTTTCCCTCCTTCAGAAATTTCTTTGACGCAAACTCAGGCGAAAATCGTTTATGAAAAAACATTGTTTGTTTCGCTCTTCTGTTTCTGCTTACTTTTGGACAGGAAGTTTATAAAGTGATTGGGTGGCATTCGCCCGATGGTGGGGTCAATGGGGTCTATAAAGAGATGATCGAAAATTAGTAAAAGAATACCCTTTGATTGGGACAGCATCTGGGATGGGAAGCACCTTAGCTACAATTATGAAAAGATTAATGAATAATGTTCAATGAACATACACAAAATTCTGTGTATTAAAGGGAATACTTAAGTAAGGGTTCCGTGAGGTAAACTCAATTTTTAGCACAAACGTAAAAAACATTAAAAATATCCAGAAAAAACTTTAGCTTTACTACTTATGGCTCAAAGTTGATTCTTTAAATTTTACAAGAGTTTTATATATAAAATCATTTTAATTTAAGTTAATTTATCCCTGCTTAAATGAAGTTTATGCTCTGTCAAGCCAATTTACTGTGTGCAATAAAATTCAATTAAATCAGCAATTTGCTAGGCAAAACATCACAACATAAAACATAATTGAAAGGGAACACAAACAATGACCTGCAGAGCCATCCAATAGATAAACAGATAATTATCGATAATTGCGTATAAACAAATTAACCGAGAGTTTTATGTACATTTAATGATGGTATTTCTAATCGTCTGGTGGTCAAAATCACTGAAAATAGATTTATGGTACGGAAAGATATGGAGGCGATTCTCTAAGTTGTCGTACACAAGTTGATGAATGTCCAATTACCTGTCGAACTGTGTTTGCTATCGGTTTATTTATACGCGGAAAAGAAGAAACCCTAAAGGACAGGACCCGACATAAAAATACTCATAAAATATTTAATTTATATAAGTTCATTTGTTTTGACAGCGGAAATGGCAGGAAAATGAGTTATAACCGTTGAACTTTTTTTCCACTGAGGGTGTGGTCGCAGTGGAAATTAGCAACGGTCGATTCTGGTGGTTTTATGTTCGAGAAGATTTATGCAGTCTCGTATAAATCTAAAAGATTTCGCTTCGCAAAACGGGACTTGTCTAGTAACTTCATTAACATTGCTAATCGGTGGCGAAAAATATATAGTTTAGGAATATCTTAAGTTAACGGGCTGAATGTGACTGAAAATTCTTGAATCTTATTTAAAAGATCAACCTTCAGGTCAAGCACCTATAAAGAAGGTTTGTTTATGTGATTAAAATAAAACAGATCGCATTAAAAAAAAGCTAAGAAAATATAGTGACATCTATAAATAGATGCTAGGTGGGAACCCGTTTTATTGATTTACCATCATTGTCAGGCCATTACCTATAAAGGTATACTTAGGGATAAGTAGAGCAGTAAGTCACCAGGCGGTTTTTGGGGTTCAAGGAGCAATCGAGTTCTTTAATGACAGTGCTTTTGTAAGAATTTTCCTAAAAATGGCTGATATTGATTTTGACTTTGCGTTTAATTCTCTTGTTAGAATAACTAACGATTAGTTTTACGAGGCCTTCCTTACTCACAAATATGTAATTACTGCTATAATTATTTGTCATGACCCTGCATTTGTACCCATACAAAGGCATACATCCAATTATTTTGTCCATACACAAAAGTAATGACAACGGTCACGAAAATATCAAATCAAGCCATCGTTTTATCTTTACATGTCCATAGATGGTTGCTTTTACTAAAGTCAATAAAAACTTTTTTCGACGCAGCAAATTTTTAGTGGAAAAAAATGATTTTTTTTATCATAAGAAACCTTAATCTTTATATGTTATTGTAGAGCCCCGTGAGTTGATATCGGTTATTAGTCCCTAGTCGTCTTCTGTAGGAATTTATGTGTTGATAACGTTTTGTAAATTATTAAGAAAAAGTTCCCAAGATTCTTGTTCAATTAAAATAAAAGGATTTTTTAATATATAAGTTAACTAAAATTTTATTTTGTGTTGGTTTTGCTTTTCCAACTATTATACTCTTGTATCACAAAGAGCATGGCACCAGATTCTTGTTGCAAATATGAGTTGCTTTTAGGCAAAACACGACGTAGTGAAGTGGTTGTTCGAATTATGAATGCACCTCAAGTGACAAGAGCTGCAAATTTGTCAAAACACATTGCTCATACGCAGCGTGTGCCGTGGAAAACAAAATTTTTGAAGTACTTTTAATGCATGTATGCCTTTATCGGCAGAACGTGAGTGCTGCCAAACGAAGAAAGAACAAAAAAAAAAAAAAAACGAAGGAATATGAAATAAAAAACGAAGAAAAAATAAAAGTCGAGAAAAATCGATTGGTTTTGACCTCATGGACGCGTAACACAATTCGGAGCTCCGCTGGTGCCAACTGCCAGCGACAAAAACTGCGATGATGGGTGCATTGGCACTAATGAAGCTTTTGGCCAAAAGAGAGCTTCGAAGGAAAGACGTAGCGAAAGCGAAAGGCAAACAAACACGCCACGAATTCGGTCGAGACAGAACCTTGTGCGGGTTTATGTATATTATTGCCAGGCATTTTTTCCCCATTTAGCGACGCCATGTATCACGCGATCAAAATATACAACCAAAAAACTAAAGTTATGAAGCGAAAATCCAATAAATTGGCGCAACACCCGAATGATAAAAGAAAAAAAGAGGGAAACGTTAACGAAAAGTTTCTATATATATACCAACGTATAATTCAAAGAGGATTTTCCTATAATCTCATTATTAACTTTTCATGCACAAATATTCTTTGTATCAAATTGTACCGACCAGCACATCGGTTTAATTTTATTTTTAGATTAAAGTCCAGTCATGTCAACTCTGATTTGCTTTGTTGGTGAAGGTCAACAGACTCCAAACTGCCAATAATGTGTCATTGTATGCAGCCCCTAATCAATTTAATGCATTCGAATTGTTTTCCCCCGACGAACACTAAATATAAGATGGAAAATATCGAACGGAAATGCGTGACATTAATTCGTATAATGAACGACAGGTGGCGGCATGTCCGAGCTGACAAAGGCTGGGCCACGCCCACATCGACTCAGGTGCGAATCGATTATCACTTCAGGGGGCGGAGAAGGGTGGAAAATTGTAGCTATGTAAATAGGAGCGGGAAAACTTAATGCGATATGCGTTGGTGGCCCACCTAAACCAATCCATATAGCTACATTTCCATATAGATACCCACAATCCCTTACAACTCACTCACACGCTCGCAGTTTGTCAGCTTAATTTCATTAATTACGTTTTCTCGTTCGCTGGCTTGTTTATTTTTATATCCTGTGAGGGGGTATCACCATTTTACCATTATGCTGGTTTCATTTTACATGCATATTTTTTATGTCTTGAGGATTTTCATTCTTGATGGTACGATTGGTTTCAGAACCATTTTCACTTGATTTGCACAAAAGATCTTTTTGATATAAAGAAATTCAATCAATAGTAATATTTTTCATCAGATCCGACAATATATTGCAGAGTACCTCTTTCTTGTTTTGAAGACTTCCTATCTTAATAGTCCAGTCGATTTAAGAACCATTTTTACTCGATTTGAGAACGATTCTTCTTGATTTGCTTAAGAAGCTTATTTGTTTTTAAGGAAATTAAACCATAAAGGTAATAATAATAATAAAGGTATTTATCTCAGAAGATTTAAAAAGTGTATTTATAGTTCGTTTTTCCGACCTCGCTTTCGACCCCTTCTCGTTTAACTTTTTTTATCCCCTTGGGTATGCGAAAAATATGTGAATCTGAGGTACAGTCTGTTGTTTTTGTTGCTGCTGGCTCTCTCGTTTTTCGTGTGGCCTGGACTAATGTCATTTTCATTATCGTTTACATGCATTATGTGATTTTCCAACGACTACTAATGGATTGGTCCAAGCGGGCGCGGAGTGCTGAAAATGACGCAATCGAGAAGTCAGGTTGGCTGTTAGGCACTTGAGATACTCGCACTGTTATTGTCGGCTGCACTAATGAAATTTCTCGTTCAATTGTTGACTTACATGATTACCACTTACTCTCGGCGAGAGCTAATTAGCAGGTACTTTGTGGAGCAGGAGAAGGAAGAAAAAAAACCGAGGGAATATTCTTTTGACAGACTGTACGTGTGCTTGGGTTCATTACTTTTGTGGGAAGGAGTAGAAACCATTTTTCGTTCCGACTTTTACACGCACCATGAATATAATAGAAGCATAAGGTAAAGTGCGTTTCACGAACGAAGTCATGATGACAACGAACGAAGGATGATGTTGCGAAGGACGTGAATCGCGGAGGGAAGTGTAAAAATCCTGAAAGCGCCTTAAAGCGGGCAACAAGCTGAAACAGCGCTAAAAGCCGGCCAGGATACACTCGCACACTTTTATTTATTTATGCTGACGGCAAACCAAATGGAAAAAGTGCGTTCAACATTTTCGCCATCTTCACAGCTTTTCCGTATGCTCGACGTCTTTCCTCCTCACTGAACTGCACTGAAATTGTGGGGGGAAAAATAATGACTGTGTGGAGCATTCTCCTCTTTAACAGCAATGTTCTTTAATAAACCTTCTGGGTTTTTGCAGAAAATGTGGTCAAGTCGACACAATGCTATTTGATTTTTCCATTTATTTCCAGCGTGTTGTTGTGTTAATAATCTTGTATCAATCCTATCAGCAAGGATTTCAGCAAACTAAGCTTATTATTGTGAATAGCAAATGATTAGGATGGGCAAAATCACTGAAGTGGAAATCATAGGAGTGAAAGAACACATACAACAACCATAGAGCATGAGCTTTATGGAAATAAGTACACTTATGTAGGTGTGGAAATGTGGTAAAAGTGGGGTTATACGCATTATAAGTAAATAAGGTGTAATGGGGCGTAATTGGAAGGTTGTTTCAGATTGGATTTCCCATTCAATCCATCTGACTAAGAGTGAGGGTAAAACCGTTTGAACATTTCTCCAGAAGCAATATTGAATTCAGTTGGTGCATTAGATGTTCATTTTGTTGCCATTTCAAGCGAATTCCAAAGTTTTCTCGGCTTTCTTGCGGTTAAGAAATAAACAGCAAACCAGGAAGTCCATTACGGAATTCTTTGGTGGGAATGATTGGGCGATTATGCGGCGGGTGTTGACCAATTATGGCTGTCCCAGTAATATAAGTAAAGGCCAAAAGTCATGGCCAACTATCTGAAGGACGACCAGAGGTCAGTGTGTCTCATTAGGTAAATTTAAACCATTGTTTATTTAAGCCCTAGAGGCATATTAATGAGTAAGGACCTAATTTTTTTGAATGTTGAACTTTTACGACCCTTAAGAGCTTTATTTAATGAACTTATTAATTAGAGTGGCATCAGAAAAAGAGGCATTTAAATTAAATATAGCAGGGACTTGCGCTACTTCTAAGGGTTCCTGAGGGTACTGAAAACTATCTAAGTATCTGCCTTGGAGCTGCCATAATCATCTACATGCAACCGGCAATTACAACGCCTATTAATAGGGGCGATTTACGCGTGCTTAGCTCGACGCCTGATTACGGAATGAAGACATTATATAGAGACGCGTGCTGGCTAGGAGGAGAAGAACCTCGTATGGTCATAAGGCCAAGTAGGAAGCGTTCTTGGGGCAGCCACAGCTATGGGATTCTACCAACCAAGCCAACGGCTCCTCATTTCATGCGCATTTAACTAATCTGTCATCTAATCCGGGGCCGCATCTCGGGGAGCTCAAGGAGGCAGTGCCAAGACTTCCACTCCTGCCTGTGCTGCAGTGCGGTAAATGCACTCTCAGAAAAGTCGAAGCCACACGAACAGGTAAGTGTACTTAACAATTAACAACCTTATAAAGAATTTGAGTGTGTACATTTAATTATATTCTTAAAAAAAGGTCTTGATTTTGGTGAAAACATAGACATTGTCAAAATTTTGGATAGATTTTTAAATAATCTAAACCTTCTGAATTTCTCATAAATATTATGATTTGATTTATAAAGGCAATCTCTTAATATTGTAATGAATTTTCTTTCCGTTCCATTCCAATGTTCCATATTTTAATAAAATACGTTGATATATATTTTTTTGATCACCTACACTCCATAAATTCTGCTCTTGAAACAGTAGATAGTGTAAGTCAAGCCATGATATGGCACTTACATAAACATAAAGGAAACAATTAACTTGTTGCCATAAAATCCAGAATAAAAGCAAGCCGGTCCCTTGCAGCAAACGCCATACTATAGTTACATTTTCTAAATAGAAAATTCTTGAAAGCAGTTTCGATTCGCTTGCCGCCGCTTGTCTGACAGCCGATGATAAAAGAAAGAAATCCCAAGACACAGATCCAGCTTGCAACTCCGCATTGTCGACTGACAGTCTGCTGGTGTTTTGTCTCGGCTTTTTCATTTCACAGTCGAGTGCATAGGAAAGCCAGCCGATGGGGCTGCTCTTCGCCACTCTTTCGCCGGACTTATCAGTGTCCATTGTTTGCCCATTTCCCAAATGGAAACCCAGCTCCTACACAGCAGCCAAAGTATCAGCAACCGAAACAGCGGCACCCAGCAGCGGGTTTATATGATAATATCCCCATAGTTCAAGCGGAAGAGGTTGGTTCGGGACTTGATTTCGCTGTATCCAGTTCCATCGACCACATGGCAGCCAGTACACATAGTTGCTTTATATGATATGTGTGGCATATGTTGCTCGAGTGTCTTCTAATCACTTGGAGTGCCACTCATTTGAATTGTGGGAGCATCCAGACTTCGAATTCAATTTAATTAGGGCTTTGAAATTTACTAGGAAGTGCCATTTTCGGATTCAAAGCCAAAAATGTCGGTTTCTTCCGTAGCCTATGCAGCCACACTAACTTAATTGAAGAGAAATGTCTTATAACCAACTTAATTTTGAGTATGGAGTAATTAAATTTTTTGGTTTTTCTCATTTCTAGGTCTATATTGACGTCTTGTGGTTTGTTACTTACTTTACTTAGCGTGGCTAAGAATGTGGTTAAGAATCATCATATTAACTATTTTTACTAATTACATAGTAAATATTTATGTTTAAGATCCTGGAAAACAGTAAATTAAATTGGATCTTTATTAAGTTAAAAGTTCAATAATTGCAAATATTGGTATTTAAGATGCCGGAAATGAGTGAAATTTCAAATTAAATGTTTGATTTCTAAACTTTATCAACCAATAATAAGGGCATTGAAAAAAGTGTACATTATTTTTCTAATTTCAATGTCTATATTGACTTTTTTTGTGATTTGTTAAAGCTTTACTTGCAGCGCCCAAAATTATAAATACCTACATTGGATCTTAATCACGTTCATAGGTAAAATGTGACTAGGAATAATCTTATTAACTATTTTTACGCTGTATATACTTAGTAAATATATATATTCTGGAAAACAGTAATTTGTTTTGATCGTCAAAAGTTCATATTTCAAATATTGCAAATATTAATATTTGGGATCCTAAAAGTTGTACCATTTTAAAAAAAATTTTTAATTTCTAAATTAGTTTAGCTACATTAAAAAACATTACTTATGCCTTTTAAATTTGGTTGGCATATCAAGGGATAAAAAATTCTCGACCCTAGCAACCATATTTCCCATGGCTTTGCCTGACCTTCAATTGGCTTACAGGGAAGTGTTTTTGCTTCTTTCTTTGCTTGGTGATTAGCTCCACCCCGAAAGATTTTTACAACTTGCAATTAAACATAAGTTGGGTCCAGGCCCGCCGCCTTGGCCACATCGCCAACATCTTTAGCCGTCCCCGTTCGATCAGCTTGTTTCTGTCTGTCTTCTCTATTTATGGCGCTAACATTACTCAGACGCATGTCGTTGCTATTTGTTTTTTTTATTTTTTTTGTATTTGCTGGCCGTACTTGAAGCCGAGCGGAGACAAGCAATTACAAAAACAGAAACCTTGGCTTTGGCTTTTAAGTTTAACTTTGAGTTTAACTTGGACGTGGCAGCCGCAGCCTTTTGCCGGCGGCTGCTCTTTTGGCATTGCGTGTTGCGCAGGCGCACAAACTATGTATTTGCTGGGCCGTTCCATCAATTTTTTCAGTCTTTTACTTCAACTTTTTTTTTGTTATTTTTCCACCGCCGGCTGCTAATGTTGGCCCCTTCAATTTGCCATATTTATTTTGTTTTTATTGAAAATAATCGCCAAGTGAGTGAACGCTTAACTGGCTGACTGAACAACTGCTTGATTGAACGAATGACTGCGCCGTCCTCTTTTGCCTGGGATCTTCAGTAGTCTTTTATAATTTATGGTCTTTGAAAATTTTAAGCAAATTGGTAATTCTTTTAGTGCGCCTTGAAGGCCTTCTTAGGCTAATGAAGGTTTAGGAAGCCAGAGAATTATGTGCTTAACGAAATCAATAGGCAGACGGTAGAATTGATCATATCGCGTGTTGTAAACGCAGAATCATTTAAATAAATCAAGCAATATAATCAACAATGAGAAAACATCTTAGTCCGACTAGACGGCAATTGCTTATTTTTGCCGCACTGTTGTGCTCAATTGCATATTTCATCTTTGGGAAGACAGCCGGGCAACCAGTTTTATGATTCAGCCCAGGGTCCGCCGACCCTCCATTCTTGCTTAATTTATGCTGAGCTTCATTTACTCGTTTCCAGCATAAAACTAATTAAAAAGCCTTGACGCTGGGTTATTAAAATTAAACAAAAACCACATGTTCGTTTATTGTCATTAAAAAGTTGATAAATTGTCTTTTCGCGGATTATGCGTCATGTGCTTACATGAAGAAAACAAAAAGTTAAGAGTTATATGAGGGGATTCATTAATCTTTACGACTTACTGAGGTCATAGTCTCTAGGAAATAATCAAACTTACTCACTCGAAAACTCTTTCCTGAGAGCAGGTTCCAAAAAGTCGGGGTTTTAGTATGGATAACTTTACAAAAATGTAATAAACAATTTCTCATCATCGGAATTTGAGGTAATATTTTCGCAGGGATGATAAACTTATTAAGTATGCTTAGCATCCAATTACATTTATATGGCCCATCCCGTTAAAAAGTTAATTCACAATTTCGATTAAAAACTGCAAAAAACACCTGCGAACCCCGTGACTTCTCGAATGACTATTAAACTCTACGAATTACTTTCTGGAAAATACTTGAGTCTCAGCCTTATCTTTCTCTTACCCCGTTCTCAGAGACCAAGGTAATTTGATTTATTGAAGATCTTACTCCGGCCGCCATGCTGAGTACATCAAAGTCATGTTAAACATATGGCGTACTTAACGACCAAGTCCCAGGATGTAGAAAGATTGAGAAGGGGCAGAGACCAGCTAGTTTTGGTCGTAAAGATAAGCACACCAAAATGGTCTTAAAGTGGCTGTGTTTAGAGAGGTCTTAATGAGGCTGAAAAACGAACACAGAAATTGTCACATTTCCTGGCCAGAGGAGGAAGATCAGAGGGGAGGAGTCTGAGAGTCACTCAGGATCCCACCACGATAAAGACAGCCACACCAGGGGCCACTTAGGCCAGAAATGTAACATCATCGGGCCAGCCTGGCTGGCTATAGAAATTCAAACTTGCAGATGCATTGATAGATTAGGCCGCACTCTTGGCCAGTATCAGATGCAATATTCCGTTCCCATCCGTGACAGGCGTTGCGAGACTATCGATTACCGCCGAGATGGGCGCATTCCTCATACTCGGCGGCTGCGTTCGTGGAAAACTATTTTTAAATAACTATGTGCTCCCTAAATGGATACTCATTGGTCTCCCGAAGGCCTCTCTCTACTCTAAACTTTACTGGCCCTGGCAAGTAAAAATAGCCCCGCTGTAATGAGATGAAAAAAGAAGAAAGAACTACTATGCAATGCCCGTTCAATACGACACACTTCCATTTCTAAGCAAAAAAGTGCACAGAGAAGAAAAATGTTTTCGAGATGTAAAGGTAATTTATACGAAATTCAGTATTAATTCTGGCGTATTACTTTGGTACCTTACTGATAATAATTATAATTTAAGTCGCTTTTAGTTCGGTTTCCTATGTCCGAGATTTTTTTATATAGTTGTCTAGCACTATTATATAGTAATTTTAGGCTATACCCCCCTCTTTCACCTCTTTTTCGATTTTAGAGAATGGTTAGCAACAAAAAATCTAAGGAATCCATTCCTTAATGTTACATTTACATTATTCAATGGTAAAATTAGAGTTTAAAATTTTTACCTTGCTAATATTCTATTCATCCTCATTCTTTTTTTTTTGTGTACCTCCGTTAAAAAACCAAGATACTGATCACAAATATATATAGCTTATAGAGTCTGATATACGTTTTTTCCCCGATGTATAAAAAAGAAAGAACGAATATGAAATGAGACTCTTTTATATTTTCCTTCAAAGAAAAATATGTTTTAAAGTTACCACTGTTGTTATAAGGATGGAGATACTGATCCAAAATATTTATTAAATACCGGTTAATCAATATACAATTCCATGTTCCTGCTAAAAGAAAAAATGTTTCCAGGCCAAATAGATTCCCTGTTATACGGACGGAGCTTCTGATCTATAATGTATATAGCTTATAGGGTCAGAAATCCGCTGTTATTCACGATTATCATATTCGCACAGCCTGGTAAAGGGTCCGAAGCCGTGGGCCATCCACTGGACGGGTCACTTTCGGGACTGTCATTAATGGCGCCGCTTGTTTGGCCCACAGACCGAAAAAAAGCCAACTACTATGTACAGCTAGCCAAAGATACAAAACTCGTTTTGCGTTCTTTTACTGGATTCCTCTTCGGCGTTTTGTGGTCCACGCCTTTTGGGTGGTGACTATGAAATTGAACAGAGCCGCCGTTTGCAAACTGGCCGTTCTTTTCCCAGTTCGCCAGGCCAAGGAGGAAGTTCCATCGCAATTATCCGGAGGCAACGCCCGCCGTTCTGGGCAGCATGATTTCAAGGTTCGTTGGTGATAGGCCAGAGATGGCATCGGGATTTTGCCTGTGGGAAACGGCAGTTCGCCAACAGAGAGATTCGAAATCTCTGAAGCACCTGAGTTTGAGATCATTGTCAACGAGTTGTTTGTGTTGTTGATAGCTTAGCTTAAGCATTTGAGGCTTTTTGTAGGCCTCTGACACCTAAACAAAATTCAAAAAGTGATATCCAGCCGATAAAGAGGCCGATTAAATGCCCACTCTAAAGCTGCGAATTGGTCTGCCCTCGAAGCGAACGATGGGCAGCCTGTGCATCTGTGGGGCACTGGCCTCCATCTCTGGGCTGGCCTACATGCGCTGGCGGCTGGAGGACGGGGTGCGTCAGTCGGAGTACTACCAGATGGCCATCCAGCAGCTCCGCCAGCACAGCGGAGCCGTGGGCCTACTGGGGGAGCCCATCAAGGAGTCGGGATTTAGTCTGTCCAACGAGAAGAACCGCTGCGATCCGGACAAGGCCCAGCTGCAGGTGAGCGTTCAGGGTTCCAAGGACAGGGGCACCGTCTACTTCTGGGCCACGAACAACCAGAAACAAGGCTGGCTGATCGATCGTCTGGAGCTCGAGACGAAGCAGCATCCAAACACTCGTTTCCTGCTCAAGAAACCCCAGAACTATGCCCTTCTCAGTAGCGAAGGTGATCCGGATCCTCCGGGTGCCACTGATTCCACAGAGGAATCCCAGCAGCCCCAGGAGTCGCTCGACCCACAGGAGCAGGCGGAGAACGAGGAGCAGGAGCAGGATGCGCAACGTCCCCCTAGTATTCACAATAATCCTCCACAACAACTGCACCAGCGACAGGGTCAGGAGCCGGTGCCATACGTTCATACAGCGGAGGGCTGAAGAATGCAGTGATATATTAGGGGAATCGGTCTAATCGGCAACCAAGATATATTTTCAAGAGTGGAATCTCAAATAATCCGTATTGAATGGTTATTTGGGAGTTATAGGTCTCATTGCTTTCAAATGTTAAAATTAAATATTAGGCTGCACAAGTTTTAAACTATCGAATTTAAAAACATAATATAATTTGTATAAACATAAACCGTGTATTAAAATTAAAGTATTTGCTAACATTCAAGAGTTTTTTGATAAGAATTTTGTATAAAATGAAAACGTTTTCATTCTCAATTAAAACTACATAAAATTTGTAGAGTGTATACCTTCAAAGAATCCCTATTTAATGGATTTTTGAAAAGTAATGGTGCCTTTGCTTTTAATTGTTAAAATTAAATATACCTTCTTGAAAATTCAGAATTTGAAAGAAGGCAATACTATTATTAATATAATTTTTCGAAATTAAAAACATATCTTAATTAAAGTATTTGCTTGCTTTAAAATGTTAATCAATCAATAGATTTTTTTTTATTATATGAAAATATTTCATATATATATCTCAATATCTCAAATAAGCAATAAATCAAGTTGGCAAGGGTAACATATAATTTAGTTAAATATACTATGGAACTCGTTTATTTACAATATAATTTCGAGAAAAGCACCATTTAAATTTATAAATTAAAATAGATAACAATGGCTGCGTTCTAGAGCCCCAAAGAGTAGACATTTTAATTTACTTGAAATCATTTTAATACATCCTCTGGCATTCACAAGAATGTCAACAATGACATTGTGGTTTCAGCTTCTGTCTGTTTGGCAAAGGTTTCGAGTAAAATAAAATGAATTTGATTTCATGTAGATATTTGCAGTTTATTTTTAGTATTTTGCTTGCCGTTGTTAGAAAAGTATAGCATCATGTTATTTAAGAATGATATGCATTAAAAAAATAAATGACCGACATTTATTTATGGGTAGACCATGAAAACATTCAGAGCAAAACGCTGAAACGATTAGGGGGCTTGGGATTTGTATGGGTCGGTCATACATACATATATGCTTCTTGAAATGCAGGCATGCGTTAAAACTAAGCAAAGTCAATGGTTTAAATTGAATGTATATTGTATTATATCTAGCTAGCAATGTTCTTAGTTGGGATACTTTCTTTGGGAGCAATGCAAACGTTGTCCGGGTTGTTATCGCTTCATTTGGGGCGTTATCTGGGTGCGTGGTAATTAAATTCGTGATATTTGTAGTTTCTTTTTATAGCCAGTTTCCCGCCTTTATTTACTTTTTTTTGTGGAAATGTTCACCTTCCTTGTTGAGATGTTATTAAAAAGATAATCGCAATCTTAGACATTTTATTTGCCTCTTTTCCCTTCTTTATTTCGTGGAAATTAAATGAGGGACAAAAAGGGGCTGCAGGGGTTGTGTTGCCACTTCTTGTTACCTTGAAAGTTCAACAAGCCAAGACAAGGAAGCAACAACAAATACAACAACAATAAGACGGCACTAAAGTCAGAAGCAATTAAGCGTGCGCAGAAAAACACAAAAACTTGAATCAGAGGTCAGGGAGGTGGTGACCAGTAGTCCGGAGATGGGCAGCTTTTGTTTGCACAATTAAATTTGGCTCGAGAAAAAAGGGGAAATATTCATATCTCTATGCGTGTGTTTGTATAAGGTCGTTGGTACCCTTTGTTCGCCCAGACATTAAGCATTTATTGCGGCAAATTGAATGAAAATGATTTTTTATTCCGATTTAGTATTTAAGCTTTTGTTTTACCAGTGAGCAAGTCATTCAGTCAGTTATATAACATTTATGAATAATGATTTCTATGCAGTAGTAAGGAAAAGGAAAGCGAAAAATAACAATAAATAAATGTTGTTAGCAAAATATTTATATTATAGAATTTTTGTAACTACTGAAATCCATATTCTGTTCTTGACTTGCAAAGTTCCTTTAAAGATATCACACATATACTCTAACTCACGAAGTGGTTATTATAGGTACAATGAACTCTGTTCACAATAGGTACTTTTTAATAACATTAGTACACATATATATTATCTTAAATTGTATTATCTTCATTGTATTCTGTGCATTTCTAAATATTGTAATTGTTGATATCAATATTTTGTGCTTGACTTGCGAAACTCCTTTTAATTTCAACCAAACAAATTGGAAGTCACGAAGTGGTGATTATAGGTACAACGAACTCTGTTCACAATACTTGTTGAAAAATTTGTCTTTATCTGAAGCCCGTTAACACATATATATATCGTCTCCAATTCCAATATCTTAGTTTTGTACAATTTTGGTAACTCCTCAAATCAATATTTTGTTGTTGATTTGCGAAACAACACAGATTTCTGAGAACTCCTTTTAATTTGTACCGCACATGTTAAAGTCAAAGCGGTGATTTTAGGTACAACGAACTCGGTGCGCAATACATTGAATATTACCCTTTATCTGCCGTAAACCTTGATAAATATATATATTTATTATCTTGACTTCAAAAATCTTGATTATTTGCTTTCTCAACGGCAGAAAAACCAATCGAATTTACATGGGATGTGCTTGAAAAAGAAAACAGTGAAAAGTAAACCGAAAGTCATTTCCAGAGAAATCTGTGCAAATGAAGTAAAGGTGTCAAGAACTTTATTGACAAGCAGGCCTCTAACTGCCATGGATTGAACAAAAAAGAATCATAAAAACGAAGACAGCGACCCAAGATCCCAAGAAGACCCGTGTAGGAAGCAAAAATGACAGTCGAAACCAAAGAAACTTAAAACGTGACAAACAGTCAGACGACAAAAAAGGAAAATCGTTTTTTTTTGCATCCGTCAAATGAGCTACGTGAAAGTTTTCCACAACCGACAGTTCGTCTCATTTTAATCCAGTTTAACATCGTTGGGTTTTCGCGACTGGTCATAAAAAAATCGACCTGACCAATCATCACTTATTGAGTTCAAAGTCATATGAACCGCACAACATGCAATGCAATTCCGAATGCTACTGGTGAATGCCATTTTCACACAAAACTAGTTAAACATGTGGGCAGTAAAGCAAGCGATAGGTCGACATACTTTCCGAAGCCACTGTCATTGGCAAGTAAATAGAGCAAAAGCAACCACGCAAATAAGGCTTATAAGGTAAGCCACCTAGGCGTAATTAAATAAATTGTAAAGTCGCAGTTTTTATATTAATCAATTGAAAAAATATTGAACTTTACAGTACTATTTGCCCAATAAATATTCCCCTACCTATACTTATATATAATGATATACTTAAACATTTGTATTTGCTTTATAGATAGGTGCATTTAAATCAATTGTGGGTCCAAGTAAACTATAACAATTTAAACATAATATCCAGCTTTATATAACCTAAGCCAGATTACTTGAAAGCCGGTGGACCATGTCTCCACATTTATACTCTTCCACTTTACGTTTACGGCCCAGAAACTCATTTGCAGCTGACACTAACGGCGATGGCAGTCAGCCAGTTGCAAAAAGCAACTAGGCGAAATGGACAGAGTGGGGTGGTTGGTAACAATTGCCAGCCATGGTCAATATCAGCAGCAGTCTTCAGGCCAATTCCAGAGAGCCGGCAAAATGCGAATGGAAAAGACAAACGGGGAAAACGTGTGACACAAAATATCACTCTCATTTGGCGATGATGTTCATGATAATCGTGGATGCAGCTGAGTTAGGAAAAACATTGGGGGGGAAACCAATTGCATTTATGTGCGGATAGTGACAAATGTCAACGGCACACGCTAATTAAGGTTAATGAAAACGACAAGCCGATGCTCGGAAAAAATAAAGCATGACAACGAACCGACGGCGGTGATTAACGAGGACAGCCAACTAAATTGGTATACGGTGGAAGCGAGGCATTATGCTTAACGGCTGGATAATGCAAATATTTGTATTCCTTGTCTGAACCAGTTAAATTAGCATAGAGCTTTTGTTTTTCCATTAGCGCCAAAACTTGTTGGGTTCAATTCGGCACGTACTACATCTTTCATATCGCCCCTGTTCCTCTGATATAAATTAAAGACGTGCCCCATTTCAGAGCCCCACAAATTAATTTATAAACAAACACAATAAAGCATTCTTTCTTTAGAAGTCGCTTCCCACTATACAACTATTTTATAACCAGAAGCAGAGGTATACAATAAATACCATTTTTAGCCAATTAAAGATTCATTAGAAGTCGCTTCCCACTATAGAACTATTTTATAACCAGAAGCAGATATAAACAATAAATTCCATTTTTAGCAAGAACCAATAGTTTGGAACCGATAGTAAAATAATAAACACTTACCTATTTTATTTTGCTAATTGCTGAAATAGACAAAGAAAATATAATTAGTAAAATAGGTTAAAAAAAACTTAAAAGTAAAGTAGGGTAAAATTTGCGACTACTAATATTTATGTTGTCACATTTTAACTACAGTTTACTTAACTCTTTGTAAGCCTTTTGTAAATCCCCAAAAGAAGTTTGGTTAAAAACAATTAAAACACCCAGAATGAAACACAACCAATTGTTTTATGGGTTAGCTACACAACTTTTTCGAGAGAGGCCTCAGGCAATCTGTGAAACGCAGACGAAACGTTAGGGCTCACTTTAAAATGCAATTCAGCTGCATTTGGTCTATTTAAAAATTAATGCTCTGCAAGGGAAAACAAAGAAAAATTCATGAAGAGTAATGCAAAGAGTGGAATGCTTTTCTGCACTTTTCCCAACGCAACTCATCCTCTGTCTTCGCCTGCTTCAAAAACGGGGCCCCGAGGACTTGGTGCAACCAAGACATCCTGCCCCAAGTTAGTTACCCGTTAGCAGGTGTGTGCTTCATAAAAAAGAGAGTAGTAGGCGGTGCTGGCTCAAATGGAAACAAAGGAACTGTATAGTTTTTGTGGAACTACACAGGTTTCCAGATTATGTAGTTTAAGTTTTAAGTTTCAGCTTTAGAAATATTAAAGAAAGAATACGATTCCTTACCAACTCACATAAACATTAGGATCATAACAAGTTCTATAACTATATCCCCCATTTACTGCAATCTGACTTTATTTGTTCAAATATAAAACATAAAAGTTATCAAAAACAACAATAATTTACCCATGTACCCTTGTGCAGCAAACTCATTCATTCAAGCAGTGAGAGTGTTTTCTTATAAACCCCTCGACTTAGCCGCCAGACTCCTTACACCCCCATTTGAACCCATAGAAAAGCTGATCCAAGCTCAGCAGTTGACGTTCGCCACTTGACTTTTCAAGTGATTATAGGACATTATGAGAAGGGGTGTGGCAAAAAAGAGCGGATGTAGCCCTAACTCACCAAACAAAGCGATTTATCGGGTTCGTAGTTTGAACCCAGGTCATGTGGCCAAGTGGACGTGTTGGGTCAAGAGCAAAATGGTTGAGTTTGTAAACAGATCCTGACTTTTAGAGAGCATTTGTTGAAAATGTTTAAGGATGTTAAGATGTGGTTTTCTTCAATAAATTACTAGAACAGTTTGAAACAAAACAAAACAAAGCGATATTTTGGTAGACGCATGCAAAAATAACATTGTGTTTTGCCATTCCGCAAATAACTGTCAGTGTGTAAAACTTTTGTGAATAACTCAACTGCAGTAACTCAGAGGATTTGGGTATGAAACTCGCGCAACCGTGCACCCACATAACTCTTTCCCAGCCACCCAAAGGACAAATGTCAAAATTCCATGTGGCAAACAACAAAAACAGCCGCCAAACATCCACTTGCAAAATCAAATAAACGCGAATGCACATTGGCAAACACATACCTTATTCAAAACTCGTATAGCACAATAACAGGAAAATACATAAAAAAACATAAAAATAAATTTGAAAATCAACAACATTTTCTGTACAACGAGAAAATATGAAATTCAAATGTGAAAATACTAATCCGAATTCTATAAAATATAGAAACGAGTAAATTATTTTGTATCGTTTGGGCTCTTCTATATGTTTGATGTTTTGCCATATCACAATGTTGAGTTTGGGATTACAATTTAAGCAAACAGTCTTTCTGAAAATATTTGGTGACTATAAAACACGAACAGAATAGCACAGTCTGGCATTGATACAATAAATATTTGGCAAAACACAAGGTGCCTTCGCAGGGTCAGCCAGCAAGGGAGAATTAAGGATTCGCATTGGGGGTCCTAGGAATGGGGACACAGCCTCAGCCAAGAGATGTGGCCGGAAGGCAATATCCGAGTTCAGGTAAATGTGGCGCTCGAGCAAACGCCGCGCACAATGCAAAATTTATTAGTTTTGGCAAGGGATAAGGAAAGAAGGCAAAGCGAAAACCCCGATTTCTATATACCCTAACTTGAAATATAAATACCAACTATGATACTTTAAAAGGAATACAATAATTGAGTGAGTTATTTGTATTTTAGTTGGGAACTCTTGAAACACTTTCTAAAGTTTAGGCACCTTGATTTTTCATTCCATCTATAGGATTAGGATTTTTGAAATATATAGTATGTCTTGATACAGAACCAGTTTTTATTTAACAGAGAGAGGGAAATGTTTCTTTCCTTCTACAAAATGTGAATTGATTTTCGTGACCTTTTAGCCCTAAGAGACATTTTGTTAGTGTATCCAAATGCAACCCTACGGCACTTGCAACTGGATAGCGACAGTGCGGCGACTGAGCTCGGTAAAACCAACAACTGCAGGCAAGTTGCTCTCAATTGTGTTTTGCCTACTTTTTAGGGTCTCTGTACTTGCAGCGGTATATGTATCTGTATCTGTATCTGTTGCGGTATCGGGTTCTCTGAATAGTTCCTGGCACGACTTCAACCAACAATAAAAAGCGAGCTGCCCAGGTTTGTGCTCTAATAGTCGAATATTGTGCAACTGCACCTAGTATACACATTGTATTCAAGTTTCGCTAAGATATAAACGCCATTTCCTTCTTTTACAAAGGTGGATCTTTAAATAGTTGGCAAAGAACAGACACATAGTTACAGGTAAGTTAAAAATTGCATCTATTTGTTACAGCTTTCACAGCTACTTTTGTCAATTAAAAACTTAATTGGCACTTTTTATCCCTCTTCAAAGTACGTTCGGGGATATTTAAAATCCTCGAAACTTTGCTGAAATCCTAGATAATTGGAAAAATTTATAAAAAACCCTTTTTTGATTTTGTAACGGCTTTATGGATTTTGTTTTAGGTTTCGTTTCAAGTATATTGACACGTAACTAAAGAAATATCGAATTTCCAATATAAACTGACAATACTTCCGCTGTGCTATCCTATGCTACTATAAACTGAAACAATTTAACTTAAACCCTTCCAATAGGCAAAATAAAAGTTTTATTAGATTAGCTTCAAATCACCCATAGACTAACATATCTAGCATTACCGTGATGGTTCTATTGCATGTGCATAGTATTTGTCATTTGTCTGATGCTCGTAATTTTAATTAACAGAGCAAATAAATTGTGGGGTCCCCAGAGAAGCTTTCACTTGGCTAATGGAATACAGTATACGACTATATAAATAGGGGGAGTCAAATATATATACATTTTGCCAGTCAGTCCCAAACAAACATGTTTACTCGAGCACGGGCGCAGGCTAGGGAAATAAAAATGAAATGGGATTGTCGAATGATATTGGATAGTGAAATTGAGTCTCTGGTCGGAAGCTAATTAACATTTCTACGTTTTATAAAGTTTTTTTTAATGGAAAACCCTTCTAAAAAAGCACCACAGGGAAACTCAAAACGAGAAGTCGCAGTCTGCTGAAGCGGAAGTGTCTACTAAGTAGGACGCTTTACACAAGTGCACTTAAAATTGCATTCAAGATTAATTGAATTTTCAGCAGAGCAGTGTGCAGACATAATAAGCTTCTATTAAATGTAGGGAGAAGGAGTGAGTACCTTAATTATTGCAAATTGTAAAGCATAGTCCATTTCAATTATCTTTCTAAATTTGTTTTTGGTAATTGCACTTAAGAAAAGTGCAAAAACCCGAAATAACAAAATGTATTGCATTGTCTTTTCTAAATTAAAACGTTTATATTACTAAGACAGAATTTATCCGAACAGATTTTAAAAAATCTATCTTTTATTCTTTAAGTAGACAACCTATTAGTAAGTGCGTCAGTTGTTCTCAGATAAGACTTAACAATCTCACTTGTAAAACCAAGTATGTCATACATTGCGTTTCTGCTGAAAGAAAATTGAATATAGCTACCAACTTGTTAGATAAGATATCTCTAAAATAGAACAAATCAGAATTGTGTTTTGACATTTCGTTAAAAACAGATGTCTGTAAAGTAGCTAGATAAGAGCCAAATTTTGAGTTGCAAATACCTATAAGCCCAATTAGTTTTTAATCCTTGGGGCGCTAAATAATTATCTGGATTTAATGGCACTTGAAAGCAATTCCAAGTAAACTCTATCAATACTTTTTACGAGATTGTCGTTAGCCTACCTTATCAATTATTGAAACAAAGCTATGCAGAAGGTCAATACCATGGTGGATCATTCGATTCTCAAAGTCGAAGTTGATATTTATCGGTTTATAATATAAACTTTATATATATGCCTGTCGTAGCTAGAACTTGGTTAAAGATAGGGTTTATAGAAAAAAGTGTATGCAACACTTTTTGCAACAAAATGTTTTTTTAAGTACGCACATGACTCAAAAATCTATAATACATGCTTGTTAAATTTTATATATATCTTACAAAATTAAAAAAGAGGTAATATAAAAAAAACTGTGACAGTTTGTTTAAAATCCCCATTTCTGGGTATTTCCACATAGAGTAAGGTAATGGAAAGTGGACAAAACTGATAGCAAGTATCTTCGAAGGTTGGCATCACTCAAAAGATAAGATTAAGAAGTTTTGGAACCCTGAGCTAGCCAATTAATTATTATAATAACGGTGCAATACTAAAACCTACAACGTCTGGTTTTCTTTATCTGTTAGCTTATCAAATCATTTAAATCAGCCGTTGAAGAGCGTATATTAAAACCACGAGTTGAGTTAATGTATGAATACTAAGAATTGAGTTCTATAAAATACTTTAAAAACCAACAAACAAAATATTTATTAAAGACATTTAAATGAGTGTATTTAGAACATTTTAAAGGGTGGTGTAAATTCATAAAAATCAGGTCAGCCTTGACTAGTTCAAAACAAATATTTCCGAGACTGACTGACAGAACATATGACTGCTGCCAACGCTGATCCACAAAACAGGACATATACACACTATATATATAGAGAACTCGTGAGTTGAAAGCAAATAATTTACTTCCAGATCAGTAAGCTCGCTGGAAAATAAATGCGAACTTCAATTATATTTAGCACTTCGTATGCAAATTAAATGAATTGAAAAATGTCTCTCACGCATTTGTACCTCGGGCGGCAATCAGTCAAAAGACAAAACAGCCACTTAAAGTTTGCCCAAAAGCAGGAGGCTTTTTAAATATGACAGTCGTGACAGCGCTTGAGGCTTAAAAAGCCAGTCTCTTCCCAATCATTTAAGTACCTGACGGGGCTAACAGGATTTAAATTTACTTCTCTTCATATATGACTCATTTTCATCTTTATGTCTTGGAGTTTGAGACGAAAATTAAACACTAATTTGAAGGCCAAAAACCTTTTGAAAAGATCCACCTTCTTAAAAGTAATCCCCTAGTATTTGAAAGCGTAGATTTTGAAATGCATCTTTTGTCTTTTGAGCTTTGCACCGAAACAAAAAAGATCACACAAGCTTTCCCAATAGCCGAAATTCCCGGAAACTGGTTAGGTTTAAGTTGAAAGGTTTACCAATTACCTTAATAACATTACAAGATAAAGTGCGCAGCTTCTGTTTAATTAAGTACTATCGCAATCAATCTCGACAGCTTTCATCAAATTTTCAAGTCCATTGTGTAGACTCATCCGAAGCCCCCAGCCCAATTCAAGTTTCACGATGGAGGCTGACTTTGGTATGGGAAGTCAGAAAGATGGTCTTTAACACGCAACCTTTGAGATAAGCTTGTCTAGCACTTAATTAGTATCATTTTACGTCACATTAGACACAGGAAACAGTATTAAGGGTCTGAAAAGTGCGAGGTCTGTCGAAGACGAAATCTTCATTATAATAATGTCGAAGTGGTATTGAAAAATGAGTACGGAGAACTTTCGCAGAGAAAAAAGTTTGAGTACATGTGTCAAACATGAAATACGCAACAAAGCACGTCGCCTCAGCCTGAAAAATGTTGGGTCCAACAGATACATGGGTATACAAATCCAGTACAAATATACAATAACTTTTTTAAGCAAACTTTTTCCCTCCCCTAATTCATGGCTGTCAATTTTTAAGCTAGGGGAAAAGAAAAAAAATGACGTTATCAAGAAAACACAATCGAGCGCACTTGAGTTCAATATAAAACCCTGCCTAAGAAAATGTGGGTGCCGTAAACTTTTAAAGGCAATCGATTGGGTAGAAATCCAATTAAGGTCTTTAGACCCATATCGTGAATAATAAAAAGTAAATGGCATCCGCTGTGCTGATGAGCTGTAATGCGGCTGAAAATGGGTCTTTTCTCAATTATGATGAGCGGTTAACGGTTTGCGGGCTTTGAGGTTTACAAGGATTTACGTTTTAAATGATAGTTAAGGTGGTAATTGAGGTTAAAAAAAGTAAAGGTGGACCAAAATACTATAAAAGCTTTACAGGCAGGTCAGGAATCCTTCATTCATTGTCAACTGGCCATTTATTGAGTTCATAACTTTTGCTGACCATATCGTTTATTCCAATCCCTTAAGCTTCCCCGAGGATCCTATGAAGCGTTGAATACCCGCCAAATCGGGCCCAAATAAAAATGACTATTTTACTTTTACCACGGAAACTCGGTTGCCCGTAATCCACTCGCCTTTGCACTGCCTGCCCATCCCCTGGAACTAAATTGATTTATGATGTCTGCCACACTCTTTCCCGTTCTCTGGAGCCCTGAAAGTTATGCAACAGCAGACTCTGTGTGCCACAGAATGTTTTACCATTTTGTTTACCGAAAACTCCGTTTATTGCGAACCGCCCAGAGTGGGCGTGGCGTTGAGTGGGTGTCAACTGCCACTGCCACTGGGCGTGAAAATTCCCCCGAAACTATGCCACTTTCCCATCCTTTCCCAAGTTTTCCCTCACTCTGGCCATACTCTTTTTTATTAACAATCATAATTCATATTTATTAATGGGCTCAATTAGTTTTTAATGATATTACGCGCCTGTGCAAGGATCGATTGTCGACACCCAGTACCGTCATTATTTTTTTTCGCTTGTTAACTGCGCCCGGGTGTTCGACGAGCTGGTCCTAATGGATGAATTCTACCGAGGTGACACATTGATTTACCGACTGGATGCTTCGATGGACGAGTTCGGGGACCATTTATCCAGGGGAAAAGTCAGGTGAATTCGATTAGTTTCGGCTTTTGATAATGCAACTTGTTATTCACAACGATGTTGATAAATGCACTTTGGCTCAAAACTTTGAATGTCAATGTTTTATATCTATGCAATAAATTATGTTTAAAATATTTAGTTTAGAAATTGTACATTTCCTATACTTAGTATATGATCCAATAAATAAAAGAAAACAGCAAATCATAAAAAGTTCCATAGGCAATCGATTTTAATGGATTGAGAAAGAAATAAGTTCAAGAAGAATGCCACAATAAATGAAATGCACGGAATGATAAAAACAAAACATTCAACTATAAAAGTCAACCGACAGAAATAAATCAAACACCTTAAATTTCAAGCTACAAAAATTTAAGTTCTGGATACATAGTGGTCATTTATAAATTTATTTCTCAAAGCATCACTTCTTTAATGCGTATCGCCGTACACATATACAATACGTTTTTCCTTGTAAATGCGAAAAATAATGCAGAAAGTGAGAGCAGCAGCAGCCTCAATTTGCAGCATTTTGGTCAAGGACATTTTCATCTTTTATGCAACGCTAATCCTTTTAAGCAGCTTTTTCGTTCTCTCCTGCTGAATAGTGAAAACTAGTCCCTCAGAGGCATACATTAAAAAAGGAACGTAAAAAACAAGTGAATAACACAACTAAAATACACTCAAAAATTAAAAAAAATTTCATAAAACGTAGTAAGAATAATGTTTCTCCTAAAATTATAGATGAAACCTTATTTTTTGTTTAAAGAAATTCATTTTAAAAGGTTCAAGAAACAAGGTTTTTTTATAATTTGAATAATCCTCATCTTTCCCTTAGCGCCTGGAAAAATTGTTTTAAGGTTCTTCTTGTGGGTTTTAATGAGTTCTCAAAAGCATAATAAAAATGGCTGCGTATGGAGGCAATTTGTCGGTACTTGTAACGCTCCAAGAAACTTGAGTACGTTGGCATATTTTCCTGAAAACAAAGAACGAGACAACGGGAAAGGCTAGACAAAGGATTATTTTTCCTGCAAGTTAAATACTTAGCCACATTAAACAAAAAGTTTCGGTTGCTCAAAAAGTAAAAAAAATTGTATCTTCAAAGAGAAAATAAATAACATTCAAACAAGTAAAAAATATATTCAATTAAAATCCTTTCTAAATCGTAAGTAAAAAATGAAAATATCTTTAGTAATTATCAATCAATTTAATTGGAACAGAAAGAAACTATTCGTTCAATAATATATTGTAGTTAGTCTTATAAAACTGCTCACTATTTTGCATTGCGTCATGTAATAAGATTCCATTTTTCTGCCCAATCAATGTTCAATGAGGCTTAATAAAGTGAGATGTTCATAGTCCTCTTAGCTGAATAGATGGGCATATCACCTAGCCGAAGGTCTATTCTATCACCATTCATTCAGCCTCTTTTACCTCTCTACAACTATCGATTTGAAAAGCCGCAAGGGCTCTTGGCATATTCCCATGCATTCGTCTGTGCGTGAGAAAAAGCTTTTAAGTAATCAACAAAGTAAGAATGTGGCTGAAAAGTATAATGCATTTTCGATTAATTCGTTTAAAAGGATGCTCAGGCCAAATCTAAACCAACTTATGGCAGTGCGAAAATCCCATCAGAGGTTAGGCGAGGCTCACAGGATTGATTCTACGCCAGCTTGGCAAGGGACAATAAGTGATGAAATTGGTTTCTTCTAAGGACTGCCAACGTTTTGGGCCCCGCCCATGGCCCGTGTGCCATTGTGCTCACATGGACCTCTCGTCCTTGTCCTCAGACACGCACACATATTCAACCACAAGTCCTAGGAGACACATACCATCAGAGGCCAAAGGACCAAGTCTATGTCAAGTTTGAGTGGCTGCCATACTCCATCGCCCATGGTCTATCCTTCTAGTTTTATCTCGGAACCTTATGCACTTGGAATAAATATTTCCTTTAAAACTTTTGCCACATTGAGTAAGGCTATGCCAAGACTAAAAACTTGTTTCTTGCTTTAATCAAAATGCGCCTAATTAACTAAAAATGTAGGACAACCATTATTCAAATTTAAGACAACATTTTAGGCCCAAAAAGGTTACAATATTTTCTCTGGGTACAAAGAAACTGACAGCATTGACGGCATTTGCCACTTGGAAGGCTGCCAAAAACTACACACAAACTGTAAGGCTCGGGTAGAATAAGTGATGGGGGTAGTGGCAAACGATTTTTAATTAAATTTCCTATTTTCTTTACCCGAGTGAACCAATTTCAGAGACCTACTTGTATTGCTAAATTGTAAAGATAAAAAAAATTTTTTTTTTTCATTTTTGGAATATAAATTCGGTATGCACTTTTTTGTGGCATCCTTTTAATTGGACCCTGGACTGTTCAAAGGTTCAATTGAGTTTAAAAGAACCTAGTCAAAACAAACAATAATAATGCCATAAACAACAACAGCAACTGTCTGGCTTTCATGAGCAACCCTTTTGCATAACAATTAGGTAACTCTGGCACTGCTAACCAATGATTTGTGCAAATGTTTTTGACGTCGCCTTCAAGTTTTCCATTTCTTTATCTGGCGCCCATTTTCTCTCGTCGCTCGAACTTTATGCATTTGCATATTAATTACAACTAAACTTTTGTTGCTCGAGCTGGATTAACTGGCGCTAAAGTAAAATATTATGCAGAAATCGTTAAATACTCTAACTAAATACTTAACTAATGAAAATGTGTTACCGACATGTTGAACATTTTTATATGTATAGCTTGAGGAAAAAAAATAAACAGCTGGTATATAAAATATTTAAGCAAAAAATTCATATTTAGAAACCATTTTTTTTAACCTGCAAGGGTGTATTATATTCGACTATCGAATAGACTGCCTTTTTCTTAAGCTTACTTTGATAATCGTAGAATTATAGTTGAATATCAAGCTTGATGTCCTGGTAGGGTATATATCTGAAAAAAATAAGAAAAACACTTCATTGAACATTTTTGAAAATCAATTTAAAATCCCACAGTCCTAAAATAAATTTTTAACTTTAAATCACCTTTTCAATAAATCAAATAATACCTTTTACCAACAAAATCACAATTATTTAAAATAGACTTAGATACCTTAGCTCTTATAACTCTCAAAGATAAAGGATTTCTAACAGACATACGAACGGACATGACTTTATATTTTTTAGAACCTTTTTAGAGAACTAACTCTTTAAAATAATAATAACTTCTAAACAACCTATTAATTCGACCAAAACAAATTGTTTTGATAAGTGTGGCCAATTGCATTATTCTGTTGAAATGAAAGGAACTTAACCTAAGATATAAAGAATATACCTACTGCTCCATATAACTTAGTCATACGTTTTAAAAGTTTATCACATTAATCATCACTATGGCTAATGGGCGTTATCCTGGGCCCTTAACAGAAATGAATTGCCAAAATACAAATTTGTATTTACAAACTAGCCATGCAAACATAGAAAATATTCCTATGGGTTGACCCCAAAAGAGGACCGTTTGTTCCAACGCATTACCCGGTAACTTCGTAGCACCTCCATCTAGGGGTTAAGCCGCACAAGAACACATCTACAGCCCCTGAAAACAACCCACTTTCTTTCCTTTCGTTTCAATTCAATCAACCATTAAGCATAAGCCGCCGCTCGACCGAGCAGCCCAACGCATGTCATGCTGACGATGACATGCCCTCTGGCCGTGGAGAAAGGTGTCAGAACACCGCACAAGGGGCGCACCTGTCCCGCCCCAATCCCAGAACAGCCCCTCCTACCCCTCTCAGGTGAAACACCCCTGGCCATGCCCCTGACTGGGTGACTGACTGACGGTTTTGCGTGCCTAATTGTTAGCGGAAGTAGGAAAAACATTTTGTTGCCCTGCAGTTGTCATGACAAAGCGACGGCCCGAAAAATCCCCTTTTGAGTTAGATAGACCGGCAGGTAAAAGTAAAAGGTAGAGGCTACTTGAGTGAATGAAAATTAATAAATTACAAAAGCAAATAGCAAAAAGCAATCCTACCAAAAAAACAAAAGTATACTTTTGTTTACATTTTGTTGCTTATTTAGGAAACTGCTCTTCTGGAAACATCAAAAAGTTCTTGGCCATGCGAAACGTTTTTTTATTTATTTATTTTTTATTTTATTAACTTGAAAATAAGACACTGTTTTAACAGGCCTTAGGTGGATAAATAAGTTCCACTAAATGGTCTAGTTTATTACAATTTAAAAACTTTGTACTATTATATGAACAATAAGCACGGTATACAAGGAATAAAAAAATAAATATCAATAACAATAATAAATATTATATTTTATTTAAGTATACGGTTTCAATATTAAAAAAAAAACTTATTTAGTGCTAAGTAATTTCCTTTTATTAATCTCTAATTTTAAAAGTAAGAACTTACTCCTCTCTTTAAAAATCCGCACCTGACTTACGATGTTGGTAACCCAAAGTTAAACTTTTACAACTGACTGATTTCTGGGGTCTGGGTCTAGGAAAGTGTAAAACGCAAACGAAAACAAAATGCGCAAAAATGCTTATTTGCGGTTAGCCACAAGATGGTAAGCCAATACCAATAAGGAATTCAGGGGAAGGGTCAAGAGCTCGTTAATCCATGTTGACTACGAAATCTCAGACCTTTTCTAATTTACATTTACCAGAAATGGATCAAATTAAGTTTTTACACAATTTGAGTGTATATATAAATAATTTTAAAAACAAATATTTTATAGCACATTTATTTAACACATTTTTGATACGATTTCACCCAAAAGAGGGGGAGTTTAAACCGGAGCTCAGCGCTCCAAAAATCAATGGAAAAGCTGGGTCATTTGGAGCCGGTTTTGTCAATCAGTTTAATAAATGTTGTTGCTCAAGATTTGTCGCTATGACAAACAAAATTAGTTGTAAATTCATGTGAGGGTTTTTGTTGCGTCAGTTGTTGGTGGGTGTCATGTAATACTCCAAAGACAACAAAGCAAAATCTTCCAAAACAAATCCGTTTATTAAAAATAAAATTAAATTTGTAACATGTTAATAAATAAAGCACGTTAATGTCTGGGAAATTTTTTCCAATTTTTCGCATTAATTACTCGGTATTAAGATAATGTAAAATCAACATTTCAGATTTTCTTAACAGCTATCCATACAAAGTAAGGCGCTTGTGCACTTCCGGTTAAACATAATGGGAATAAATATTTCTTTCAAAGTTTATCTTAAAACTATAAATCTTTCCCAGCTTATCTGCGCCCTCGTGTCCAAGGTTCTACGTAATCCAACCACCGCAATGCGTTCGGTGCCCCACCCAGACACCACGTCCCCACCCACATATCTTATCATCTTTCAACATTATGCGACACGGCATCTAACTTTCAGTCTGAAGAACAGAATTCTTTCATTTGAAGGACAGCTCTTACGTGCGATTCTGTACCTTTCTCTACAAATAATATCCATTACTGGGAAAAACATTTGTTCAGTGATCGTTTGATGAACCAGAAAACGCTCTAATAATACTAATGGAGTACTTAAGCGAGTGTTTATCAAATATAAATAGTTCATAATAGGGAGAGGCACATGGAACTACACTGCGTACATATCCGGATAATTAGCAAATATTTTACTTATAAACAGAAGCAATACGTTGCCAGTTTGAACAGCTCGTTTTCGTATAACCGCATTAGGTAATTAAAAATGTTATATCTATTTATTTATTTTAATACTCAAATTTTAAATCGGAAAAAAAATTTAATCAGAATTTATTATAATGTAAATTAATAAATGTTTCAATAGGACCTCATAAAATTAACTTATAAATTTCCAATGAAATATCTATTTAGTAATCCCCTTCTTACTTTGCGTAGGCACCCACCAAGTTCTATTTTTAAAATACGTCCGCATAAGTTAAGCTGTATATTTTCAGGTATTCATTCAGTGACAATATTTGGCCACAAACTACGACAAGATTTATGTGTTTTTCGGGGATTTTAAAGAGCTGTTTTGAAAGAAAACAAATACCGAACAAATTTTTAATGGGTTAACAAATGTTTTGGTAATGCGATAATTAAAAGGCGATTGGAAATGGAATTAATCAAAATGAGGGAAAACCGAAAAGTGAGGCCAAAATGTCTGAGTAAGATAGAGAACGAGTTATAATTTGATTATTATTACCAAGAACGTTATCAATAACCTTGCGGTCTAGACCGGCATGATTACTATCAGAGAAAAAACCCAATCATAGCTGGTTTGCTATTTTATGGCCTATATGTTCTATTTAATGAAGGATAAGAGCTTTATAGATGTGGTATTTCCTTTCATGTTTCATGGTCATTATATGTTTCGAATTTCGAATCTCAAAAGTTATATTTATGGCCTATATGTTCAGGTTAACAAGTGATAAGAGCTATATACATAGATGTAGAACAATCTGGTACTTGCTTTGATTTTTTTTCTGTGGGATATCTTTAAATTTATATTTAAGGCTCACATGTACAATTAAATAACATTTTCTTGTTTCGATTTTTTTTCTTTTCTTCTGTGGGATATCTTGAAAGCTATTTATGTATAGGTTTTTATGTTAAATTTAATTAGTGATAAGAGCTATATAGAAGTGGAACGTGGTGTTTCCCTCGATATAATAGTCAGGTTTTTTTCTTTTCTTTTGTGGAATATCTCAAAATTCATATTCACGTCTTAATGATTAACTTAATACGTGATAAGAGCTATATAAATGTAGTACAATGTGGTATTTGCTTGCTTCGATATTTTTTCTTTTTTTCTGTGGGATATCTCAAAAGTTATATATGTGTAGGTTTTCATGTTGAATTTAATTAGTGATAAGAGCTATATAGATGTGGAATGTGGTGTTTCCTTCGAAATAATAGTCAGGTTTGGAATTTTTTTCTTTTCTTCCGTGGAATATCTCAAAAATTTTATTCAGTTGAATTTTATAAGTGATAAGAAATGTAGTACAATGTAGTTTTTTCTGTGGGATATCTTAAAAGTTATACTTAGTTGGGGATACGAAAACTATTTCTGGTACGATAACGATATAATACTAAGCGAATTCCACGAGCAAGCGGAAAACGAAAGGAAGTCAAATTAGGGCTAACAATAGCGGCAGTTAGACCTACTATAATAGACCAGTTGCATAGATATAGATATACGAAATAAACTTTTTCAATTGTACGGAACTATTATCGAACTTACATCACACACACACATACAGCGGGGCAATTTTCGATTTTTTTGCTGCTGATGATGATGATTTTGATAATTTTCTCCGTTGTTGTTTTTGTTGGTTGCTGGTGGCCGCACGAATTTGAAATTTGATTTCTTTTGATTTGGCTTTGTTAATTTTTACGTTGGCTTTTTGGCTGCTCTTTTGGGCGAAAATAAAAGAAATCGCATTGTTGTTGCTGTTGTTATTGCTGTTGTTGCTTTGCTGACCGTTTTCTATGAATGAATGAGAGGCATTAAGAAAAGCAACAACTGTAGTGCAGCAGCAGCAACAACAACAAGAAGACGAGGCGTGACGCGACAGCAGAAAAAAAGAAACAGAATCAGTGGGGGAAGCGATAAAACGAAATGAAGCGAAACGGGTTTTCACATCGTTTGTAGCATAGTGTTGCGGCCCTGGAGAAAGAGAAGGAGAGATGTGTGTGTGTCCAGAATGCAAGCCGAAAAAGGAAACTTTTACACTGGCCAACACAACAGGGAGAGGCCCCTGTGGGGCCAGCTGATTCTGATTGGGATTTCGGGACCTGCCACATGCAGCGGCATTGCTCTCTCTCTCTCTCACCCTCTCTCTGCTGCAAATTCAATTTTTGTTGTTTATTTAGGCGATGCTCGGCTCGCACACAATTGCACACACACTCACGGGGGCAAACAGCAAACATTTAAATTTGTGTGTTGCTGCACTTGTTTTCCCCTCTCTATTTTTTTTTTGGCCCCCTTTCAACGGCGATCTTTATCTTTATCTTAATCTAAAAGCTATCTGGCTTTCTCCGCACCGCTCACACACACCTTGATTCGCTGCTTTTGCGAACACACATTTGATTTTAGGCCTTTTCCGATTGGCACGCGCGTCCGCCACCCGCACTCTCGCGCAAAAACACAACCGTTTCGCTCGAAGTTCCACGCAAAAACAACCGTATGACCGCGTCCGGCTGAGGGAAACACCCTACCTTTTTCCTAACGTTTTTGCTTTTTCAAAAATATTCCAAGCGGTCACTCTGCGAAGAATTAACTCCCACCAACTAACAGAGTCCAATTGGAAAACCGCCCAACTAACAAGCCGTCTATAACAGCGCTGTTAAGTTTATTTGGGGTTATTTCGGTATGCGGCGATGGTCCCTCTTTTATCTGCACCCAAGTGGTTGTTGTACAAATATGGTTGTTAAACAAACTAAGACGTTGGCTAACCTGGACCCAAACCATATTTTAAATATTTCCTGAATTTCACAATTTTTTGTTGTTTTTTTTAGTTTACCGAAAATTAAAAGAAAATACAACAAGTGTTAGTATTGTCCAAAATAAAAAATAGCACGATTAGACCACAGTAACACCTCGATAATTATTTTCAAGAATCTAAACACGCTTAAAAAAAATTCGAAGTAACATTTCCGAAATGATATCCAATGTGTTCTACTTATTTGCATAGGTCATTTTACAAATATGGGCCTAAAAATTTTTTCTTTAGAACCATGGCACAAATTGACATAAAATGTTATTTTTTTAAGAACAAATATTAATGAAAAACAATTGGAAACAAATTTTTCGATTAAATAACATGTAATACTCACAAATAGAGAAAACGTACTTTTCGTGCTAAATATATGATCATGACTGTAAGTGTACTGATTGTATTAATTTTTTTAAAACGTTTATTTGAATTACTTGATACTAATCTTTAATAATTCGATGCCCTTTTTTTGTATAACAAACTAATTACAATCACCTTTATTTCCAAACCACAATAGATATAGTTTCTTGCTTTGGAGCCTCACAAACATAATTCTTTGATGCGCTGCAAGGATTATCGTCTAATTGGTAATCATTTGAGTTTCCGCATATGTAGCCAAACTGTATGCAATGCTCTACTCCTTTATAATTGTCGGGTTGTCTAGGCGCCCATCGACTTATACTAATGAGCTGAGCATTGGTAAACCATTTGTGGGTTCCAGTTTTTCCTAGATCATTACCGGAAGTCCAGAATTTCGTGCGTTCAAGATTGCTCCTTATATACCCAATAACGGCGTCAAACTCTTGATTAGATTCGAAGGCCACCAGTTCCGATCCCAACTTGCGGCAGTTCTCGTAGGCAATATACCAATTCACCGAATCTTGTCCAAAGTAATAGTACCCTTCATAGATCTTAATAAAGGGGCTCGAAATAATGGCCATGTTATGTGGATTTCCTAAAATATTGGTTAATGCGTATAATATAATTATAATTCGGTTTAAAAAACTCACCATTTAATATTTCAGTAGTGTATTTATCGAAGGATAAACTCAGATCAATGCTGACGAAAGCCAAAAGAATTGCAACGTATTTCTTCAACATCTTGCTTCCTACTAAATAGGAGTTCATACTTTTTATATGGTATTTGTATTATTAAGTTATCAGTGCTTGAGTAGCTTTCTAATTGTGGACATCTTTTAATCAAAAGATACTAAATTAATAACATATCCGTTGCACATCAAGGCAGGGCATCCACCCGTATTTTTTAACCTTAGATATGGTGAGAGTAGACTTCGTGATGATTTGGTGCTTGTGCTTAATTGGGGAACTGTATCCCTGCAGTTCCCCTAATTCAACACAACCACCAAATCAACACCGATAATTTAAACAAATACTGGGGTACATGATGTATTTATTAAAAATATTGGCCACACAAATCGCCCTTCAGAGCAAGCCTCTTATGTGCATCAATGTAAATTTAGCACGACTAACAAAATAAACTAATAAACCCTGATGAACCTATTAATCTAATAGTTAATAGCCATATACAATCTCTTCAAGATGGTTTTCAAAGGGTTTGTAACAACAAAGTTTGTCTATACGTCAATTCAAAAATGCTACACAAATTTCCAAAATATCAGAAAACCACCACTGTGACCCAAACTCAAAAATTCGATTGTCTTATTTTGCTTTAATTTTTTTTATAAAATTAGAGTTAACTCTAAGATCTTACCAAATGGAGATCTTTTACAAAAGATTATAATAAACACACTGTTAAGCCAATTCGAATGGACTCAGCTACCAAAAAAGGACACATAAAATAAAAATATCTTGGGTTCGCTATGCTGCTTTGTACGTCTTATGAACTAGACTTCAGAGTCTGATGAAGGAACGAAATGAAATACGCAGGGTATGGCGTTGAGATTCCCAGCGGCTCCTGTTCTCCACTTAAAGCTAAAAGTTACGATCCAGTTCCTGCTTGAAGCCCTTCTGCTGAATGAGTGCCAGCAGATCCTTCTGCCGCTTCATACAGGCCATGAAGTTCTGCTCAATGACCAGGAACTGCTTCTCCTTCTGCTCGAGCGCCAGCAGATAGGCGTCGTTCTGCTCCTGCAGCATCTTGTTCTCCTTGCGCAGCCCCTCCACTGCGGCCATTGTGATCTGGCCAGTGCGAGGCAGTATGCTGCGCCGTCCTCGTTTTCTCTTCGACGCAGATCGCTCTGCCTCCGGCTGGCCGTTTGTGTGGCCCACATGCGGCGGATCCTCTGCATCTGGTGGGGACTGGTGATTGGCGGGCGTCAGTGGTGCCCGCCTTGTGGCACTCTCTGCAGTAGTTCCCACAAGTCCCAGTTTCACTTCTGTGGGCTTGTACTCGGTTTCAGTCTTCACCTGGTGATAGGTATCTTGCAGAGCCTCTGTTTTCACAACCGAACGCAGCAGTGGCTGTGGGTCCAGAAAGGCACATCCGTCCGCATCGCGTTCGAACTTGACCTGGGCAGAGGAGGTGAGGTGCAGGGGCGGCAGGGCAGGCAGTTGCGCCCGAGCTTTGGCGGCGGCCTCCTCCAGTACATTGTGGGCGTGGAAGACGTCCTTCGCAGCTCTGGCAGGACGAAAGAGGCAGTCAATCAGCGAGTAGAGGCGCCAGTCCGACTGGGCGCCTGGGTTGCCCTCCAAGCGACTTCGCTCGTTTCTGGGGAGGAATGGAACCATTAACAATTGTGGTAAATTTATAATGGCAAAATTTGTAATCTGTTAAGTAATATAATTTATAGCAATGCACGAGAATACATGAAGAGCACTTGTAGCTTTTAAAACTATTGGTTCAAATAGCTACGCTTATTGTTCCTGTAATGATAGGCTCGAGAAAACTAACCATGCTATTAACTTCTTTAAAATAATGTTACATATCATATCGCATATTATGTATGTTAAGATAGTCATTATTCCTATTAAGTATTCCAGTTCTTTTAAATATAAGCCAATGTAATTTTGAAAAGTGGCCCTATGGTCTTTGTTCCTATTGCTTTTTCGAGTTCTTCAGCTAAAAAACCAAACATATGGTATAATGGTTAAGAATTGGATATAAATATCTTGGATGTACCGGGATGTTTTCAGTGAATCTTTGGCTGAGGAATTCGCGTGAATCTATAAGGCAATCACATACAAAAACTGGCAATACATCTATATAAAACACCGTACGTTCTGTTAACTGAGCTGACTGGAAGTTCTTATAGAAGACTCTATGATTGCAAAATCATACTCTCTAAACTCTACAAGGGATTGAATTCCCACTGCTTACAAATATCTGTTGCGGTAGCTGTTGATGCGCCGGCGAACTTCCTGTTTGTTCAGGCGGATGCCATGCTGCTGCAGTCCGAATGCAATTTCCCGGAAAATGGGCAGGTTTTCCGTGTAGGAGGGTATGTCGGGCAGGTGCTCGCGCCACAGCTTCACCACCAAGGCCTCCTCCAAGGAGGTGTAGTAGCGCAATCGCAGGTGTTTCTGGCCGCTCATTTCGCAATTTCCGAGATTTGTTTGAGATTTGTTCCGGCTATCCAAACATTTTCGTACGTGACCGAGTACCAGGCAACGGAATCCCAAAAATACCAAAAATGAAATTAGTGGGACCAAAGGGAAGTTACCCCTTATATAGTTGAGCTCATCGGTGAAGTGAGAAATTGCATTTCCACTCATAACATTTTGTTCACAATTGTCCACAATTTAACTGTAAAAGTGTTATTTTTGTTAATGTTATTAACCTAATAACTATTCTTGATGAAAACAATGGTCTATTCATTCAAATGTTCCCAATTTAAAGGCTCGTCAAATAGAAGTTTGGGTTCTTTTTTAACATTACAGCTTATATCAACATTATATTAATATGTATTATATGAAATACATCTCTTATCAATGATTGAATTGCCAGGCAGTACAAGGTAGCTTTATTTTAATTCTGCTGAGTTAGAATAGAGTTTTTCGGGAATACCCCTGATGCAACGCCTTTCCATTTTTGCTATGCCCTTACGGGTTTTCGCGACGCACGGTCACACTCTTCTGTGTATCAGAGCTGTTGTTGATTTTTTGTGCAGAAAACTATTGGCTTCCCCCGTGTTTTCCACAATACTCCCATCTCGCCGAATTGTGTAACTCGGACGCTGGCCACAGGGACACTCAAATCCAAGAGCGCCGAGACAGAGGAGCAGGAGCAGGAGCTGGAGCAGATCGGTCCATGGACTACGAGAAGGTCGCGCTGAACGCAGGCGGAGGCAGTACAGCCGGGTCCGAGCAGGATCTGGCCATGTGTGGCGGTCAGGAGGTGATCGAGGGCCGGGCCAAGGAGAAGGCTCGTCGCTACTGGACGCCCAGCGAGGAGGAGCGTCTCTACGAGATCTGGGGCCGGGACAACTGGCGGCTGACTCGCACCGGCAAGAATACCATATTTTTCGGCCGCTGGTCCGAGGAGCTTCGCGACCGGTTCGCCGTGGATGTGAAGCCCGAGGAGATCCAGATGAAGGTCAATCAGACCAGGGCCAAGTTCAGGTGAGTGTCCCTTGAGCTGGGGTCTATGTTGTACTGACCATTTCGGCATGCTTTTTCCCACAGGTCGGTGAAGAAACAGCTGCAGGCGGATCCCTCCGGCCAAGCCACGCGCTGGAAGAAGTACGACATCATCAACCGCATCCTGAAAAACCTGCATAGGCCCAAGAACGCCGAACCACTGCCACCAGAGGCACTGCTCAATAACCGGGACATGACGCCGCCACGCGATGATGCGCCCAACGAGCAGCAGCAGCAGCAACCACAGCAACAGCAGCAGCCTGTGCAACAGCAGGCCATTGTTCTAGCCTCTGAGCCGCCAGCTGCCACCTTTTACAACAGCAGCAGCAATAGCAACCATGGCAGCAGCCACAACAACAACAACAGCGGCGGGATGAGCTTCAGTACGGAGCTGTTCACGGACCAGTACGATGAGGTGGTCAAGCAGGAGTACGAGGACGAAGAGTACCGCTCGCTGCCCTTTCCGGAGCAGCTGCAACAGTATTCGCCAGCCGAGCCGGCTCAGCTGCTCGAGCTGCAGACGCCACAACAGCAACAACAGCAGCAGCAGCAACAACAGCAGCAGTTCCAGCAAAGCTATGAGACGCAGTTTCAACAGCAGCCGGTACATTTCAATAACAATAGCGGCAACAGCGTTGTGGCCACCTCGACTGTTAACCACCAGCCCATCACGGCGGTAGCCTATATCAATAGCAGCAACAACACCATCAGCGTGGCCACCAACGCGAACGGAGCCATGGCGGCGCCAGTGTCGGTCCAAGCGCCAGCTTCCGATCCGGCTGCTGCTCGGGCTCCAGCTTCAGCTCAGGTCTCCAATCCTCCTAGCGCCTCACCTGTCCCCGTGCCACGAAAGCGTGGTCGTCCATACGGATCCGTAAATCCGCCGCACGCCGACTCGCTGGAGGCTCTATACATGGAGGAGGTTCGGCGGAAGAACCAGCTACTCTACGAGCAGACCAAGATTTGCCGTCAGCGCCTGGAGCTGGAAGAGCGCAAGGTCGACCTCATGCAGACCTTCTTTCCCAAGTGTCTGGAGCAGCAGGCGCAGATTCTGGCGCACATCATGCAGCTCCAGAAGCCGCAGCCAAACCACCAGCTGCAGCATCAGCATCCTACGGCCCAGCGGCCGCAGTGAAAACCCTTTTGGACTTTAAAACCTCAATTTAGGACCGCAGTTCATGGACTTTAGTTTCAGTTACTCGATCAGTACCACACAACTTAACAAAAAACATGCAACAATGTTTATAAGATTAAGGATAAACTTAATTAATAAATAAATATAAAATCAAAAAACATATCACTTTTTTCATGAAGGGAAACTAATTTTGCTAAACAATTTAAGTAACTAATAGGGATGACTGAAGTTAAATATATCATCCGAACATATAATATAAATCGCTGAATTGTTTATTTGAACTCTTTTAAACTCACCTTACTGATTTCCACAACGATGACACCCTGTACAATGTTTTTTACGCTGAACTTTGTAAAATACTGAGATACTCATTACTCACTAGCTTTTTACAAAGTATGTCTATCTTTTATTGAAAACAATAATTTTACAATATTTGCTGTATTGTAGTTTCAGATAAAAACGTAATTTACACTTTAACTGCACAACTGCAAGGGAACGCCAAGCCTTCACTTTTGGAGTAAATTGTCGATTTATTTTTGTAAAGTAGTTAATATTTATTAATGAGTGCCGTTTCCACTTGTTTCGGTTTTTATAGTTAAATGGGGGCTTTCGCTATGGCCTTTCTTCCACTGGGTTTAAATTTAATATAATCATGTACGGTCGCTGAAGTCGGTTCATTCACTCGTTCATTCTTGGATCGTTCAGTTATGTACGGTGGAGTTAAGTACTGGAGTGTTTCGTTGCTGTTGCTGCAATTAGCATTCGGTTTGAATTCTACAGCAGAGGCTAAATACAAGTCGCGAACTAAAACTCCCTGGAAAATAAGGGAGTCATTCTATGGCATGGGAAGACTGCGATTTTTTAATGGCACCTGGAAGACGGGTAAGATTGAAAAACATTCAGAAAAACTTAAAACAGAAAGAAGAGATATATTTAAAAATTGAGAACTATTCTTCTGGCTTATTTGTAATTAGTAGATACATATTCAGAGTAAACCAATCTTAAAATAAAGATGAAAGTAATCTTATTTTTGTTTCTTGATTTTGTTTTTTAAGGCAAAAGTAGTCTCGCAAAGTCAGAACTCGTCATTTAGATTTTTAAAATTTTTGAGATTGGTTTTGAGAATTTTTTTCTGGGTAAGGGGTTGACTTTTTCTTGGAATGTATTAAGTAGTAGGGAAGGAACGAAAAGAGATTCTTTTAAAATCATTATATAATATACTAAAAACATTTCCAAAACATACATTTTCAGTAGGATATATTTTTAGAATAAGTAAATACAGCGAGTATTTATGAAGGGCTAGGAACCACAGAGGATTTTAAAGTTTTAAAAGTCAAGTCTGCATACCCTGTAACATATGAAATGCAAGATTATATGAGTACCCCTGTTAGAGGGGAATTTTATGAAGAGGAACTTCAAAAGGTGACAGATAAAAATGCTTTCCTGGTAAAGAAAATACTTAAAAGGAAAAATAATCAAGTGCTTGTAAAGTGGAGCGGTTTCTATTTCAGCCACAACTCATGGATATCTATAAATGACCTACATTAGCAAATGCAAAAATAATAAATTTAGTTTTTATTTATTTATTTACATGTATTTATTCTTGTAATATAATTATATAGTATTATTTTTAGTGGTTGTTAATTAAACAAAATGTGTCATATTTTTAGGTCTATAAAAATTAGAACTATTATTCTTCGTCGGCCATGTACGGGAGAGAACTGTTTTAAGACTGTCGAAACGTTATTATCTTTGTAGGCCAGTGTTACTTTTAAGAGCGGTTTATAACTGAGGGCATCTGGCAAGGCCTTGCCGATCTCACTAGGTACGATCTCTCTCCGACTCGTAATCTCCCTTTCTGCCCCAAACTCTGCCGCAGTCGACGTCGCCGTCTACGCTAATTGCTGTGTGATTGCAATTGATTTCTGATTTCTGATTCCGACTCAGTTGCTTTTTAGCCGCGTCGCTGTGAGTTACGTGTTGTGGGTTTCGCGGGTTTTGTGGGCTGGTTAACAAGTGATATTTCATCAATTGGGTTTTTGGCGGTACTCAAAATGCACGTTAAATCGCCACTGATCACCCTACTCTTTCTTCTGTTCATCGTTGTTAGCCTTCGTCCATCATCGGGGGCGGTGATCGGGCGGGCTGAGGAGGGGAATAAGACAGCGTGGGAACTAACGGAAGCCCTATATGGTACTTCAGGGCTCCGGAGTTTCAATGGCACCTGGATAACAGGTTGGTTGCTCATCGGAGCGGTTCGACGACCCAGAAACGATTGTTTTTCTACATTCCAAAACCATGTTATTTTTGTTTGTTATCATCTGGTGTGCATCCCGCGGGGAATTGTCGTGCAGAATATTCCCGCGGTGAATAATCATCCGGGGAATTTCTACCGCCGAGCTTGTTTTCATAATCAGCGGGAGCTGCGACCCTTATCAATAAGTCTATTTACGTTGAAGTTTCTTATGGTGAGCTGTCCCTTTCATTGCTGTACACTGAGAACAAAAGTTCAACCTTTTGAAATTACACTCTATTGTATGACACATTTTGCAGTAGTTCTTAAACCTTAAACAGAGACATTCTTCTGGAAAAGGATTTAGCTTACACAATTCGCACAAACTTTGTATGGTTCAATACAAGAAATCTAATCTTCAGTGAATTACGATCATCAGGTTTTACCTCGATAGCACGATTATATTTCGTTTCTTATCTGTGACTTTTGGTTAACTATAATGGCAGTGTTCAGATAATGTTTAACAGCTTTAGATTTGCTATGATTTAGCATTCTTTAGTTATATCATTACTTAAAAAAGTTGCTTTTTCGTGTTACTTACCGATTTCATCGGGATAATGTAATGAAACGGTTTAGGGTCCAATACTAAACCGATAATACTACTTTTAGAAACCTGGAATGGCTTCATCTTCTGAGGCCAACACAATTCTTCTACGGTGCCAGATTTCTCTTGTTTAACTTTAACTTTCGACGTGCTAAGTAACGGCTTCTCCTTTTTTGGCACTATACCAAATTTAAACAACGAAATTTTAATTGGCAATACTTTCATGTGTTTGAATTTATGTTAAACAGCTAGTTTAGTGGTTTTCAAATCTCTAGTAAGAGGTATACCATTTTGATCAGATGTTTAAAATGCCGATATCAACAAAACTTTAGGAAGTCATGCTTGTCAGATAAATGATCATCTTTTCCTAAACTCTTTAAGTTTAAAGTTTAAAGCAATAAATTAAAATAAATTGAAATTCGGCTTAGTATATTTTATCTTCTGAAAATATGTGTGTAGGGAAAAGGTAGAAGGAAAAATGTTCTTAAAAGCTAGGGGGTTGGTACTCAACATATTATATTAATATTATGAAACTAAATTTTTCCGGAGGGACTTGACATACATAGTATTAACTTTATTATTACTTTTTACAACTTGCAGATGAGGAGTTTTACTACACAGCTTCCGACAGATCTATTCACAAGTTTAATGCGGCCACCAAGACAGACGTGATCTTCCAAAACTCTTCATTTCTGGTAGGATATCAAGAATGCTTAACCAAAGATCTATAATTAAACCGGCTTTACTTCCAGAACAACTATGTGGGGGCCACCTTCTCACTGTCGCCCGATAACACGAAAATCCTGATCCGGCACAACCTCACGGAGAAGTTTCGACACTCCTACATAGCGCAGTACGATGTATTTGATATTGAAAGCAACACTACAGTCCAGATCCACAAGGGCGAAAAGCTGCAGTACTGCGGATGGTCGCCGCTGCGGGATCGATTGGCCTACGTCTATCTGAACAATGTGTACATCCACTTCAGCGAGGATTCGGAGATTAGCATCACGGACGACGGCGTGGACGGAGTGGTATATAATGGAGTTCCCGACTGGGTCTACGAAGAGGAGGTCCTGAGCAGTGGAAGTGCCCTGTGGTGGTCGGCGGATGGAACCAAGCTGGCAGTGGGCTTCTTTGATGACACCGATGTGGAGACCTTCAACTACTTTCTGTACGGTGACGGGGCAACCGAGTTCTATCAGTATCCGCATGAGGAGCACCTCAAGTACCCCAAATCTGGCTCTAAGAACCCGCTGGTGAGCCTACGGGTCTACGACTTGACCGACAACGAGCCCACCATGCAGCGCATCGTGGCGCCCGTCGAAATTGTGGGCACCGATCATATCCTGCAGAACGTTGTCTGGTCCAATGAGACGCACCTGCTCATAACCTGGATGAATCGGCGTCAGAACCTCGCCTCAATTCAGAGCTGCAGCCACCAGGGCGTCTGTGCGGAGGTGAAAAGGCTGGAGGAGCCCCTCGGCTGGGTGGATATAAGCACGCCCAAATGCCTCAGCACAGGCCAAAACTGTATCTTTGGTTACTATATAGACAACTGGTACCAGGTGTGGAATCTAGACCTCGAGACAGGGCTCAACAGTTGGCAGTCGCGCGGTAATTTCACAGTTTTATCCGTCTATGGATATGATGAAGCCAGGGATAAACTGTAAGTATACAGGAGTTTCTATATAATAATTCTATACCAATATAATAATTATGTTATAATTCTATTATCTAGTTACTACCAGGCCACCCAGCCCGGAAATCCCTCGGTGTACCATGTGTTCAGTAACGACGAGTGCCTTAGCTGCGATCAAATTGATGTCGACGGTGAAGCCTGTCGCTCCGCATCAGCTACTTTCAGCAAATCCTTCTCCTACTACACACTCTCGTGCAATGGACCCAATCCGTCCTACACGAGAATCTTTGAGGCCAGCACAAAAACGCTCCAGGTCGACTGGGAGCCGAATACAGCGTATCGCAACCAATTGGAGCTGAAGTTGCGTCCCACCTATCGTTTCTTGAACGTAACCCTGGCCGATGGAAGTATTGGAGTGGCCAAGCTCGCCCTGCCGCCCAATTTCGATGAGGCCAAGAAGTATCCACTGATTGTGGTGGTGTACCAGGGTCCCAACTCGGTGCGGGTAACAAATGGGTTTACCCTGGGCTATGAGGCCTTTGTCACTACATCCCGAGAGACTATCTACGCGTATATCGATGGCAGGGGTACGGGAAACAAGGGCAAGGACCTACTTTTCTCGGTCAACAATAATCTGGGCGATCACGAGGTCGAGGATCAACTGTTTGTCACTCGCTGGATGCAACTCAATCTGCCCTATGTGGATGCCGAGCGTTGTGGCATCTGGGGATGGAGCTATGGAGGCTATATGACTGCTAAGACCATTGAGAAGGATAACGATCGTATCTTCCAGTGCGGAGTTTCAGTGGCTCCAGTAACTTCTTGGCTGTATTATGGTTAGTAAATGTTTTCCTTAAAAATATGAGCTTATAAGCAAGTTCCTTCATAATCTATTGTAGATACCATTTACACCGAACGCTATATGGGACTTCCAACGGAGGAGGATAACTTGGAGAAATACAACGAGAGCAGCGTTTTCCTGAACTTGGAAAACTTTAAGACCCATGATTTCCTCTTGATTCATGGCTCCGGAGACGATAATGTTCACTATCAGCATTCTCTATTGCTCGCCAAGCTGCTACAAAAAAGGGATATTCAATTCGAGGAGCAGGTATTATAATTGAGTAATTACTTTATTCAGAAAATGTATATCTTCTTTTTTCTTGTTTTTAGACTTACACCGATGAGAACCATGGAATCGGAAATGCGCTGCCTCATTTGTACCATACCATTGATGCCTTCTGGATCAACTGCCTTAACCTAGATGTCTACGAAGACGCAGTATAGTAAAAACAACTGGTGTTCATCTAGTCAAATATAAGTATTTGAAATGTTTTTTGTACTTTTATATTGAAATTTTATTAAATGTTAAATGTATATAAAATCAAACAGTTCGAAAATGAGAATATTTTATTGAAATTCTTATATCACTTGGGGCTTATTTTCATTTGTTAATTATAATATTAATTATACTCTTTTCATTATATATTAGTATTAACATTGCAATGCACTGCGTTTATTAATAAAATCCATTTATATGATAGCGTTTCCTAATGGAATTTATGTTGAGTGTACCAAAGTCACCTATTCATTAGGGGCCCGAAAAAGATTCATTGTTTACCCATTCGGCTCAGACGTCCTTGAACTTTCTTTTGTTTTGTTTGTCAACTGATTAATGCGATTTGGTTTCCTATTTTATGTCTTAAAAACACTTTTTCATATTCATTAATCAGCACTAAGGGCCCAAAATTAAATGGAATACCGGCTAGCAGTTTAAAGCAATTAAGGACACCCAAATAATTTCCGGGCATTTAAGCCAGGCGATGCAGATGGGATAAGCCCCTCCATGGCCGGCGCTAATCGGGGTGTCATTCTGCTTTGGTGGCTCCTGATGTTCCCGATGCTGGTGGTTTTTGCTGGTGTTTTCGTCTCGGATTAAGTGCCCAACTAATTGCGTACTGTGGCGATCCACACGCTCAGTGGAGATGTCATGAAAACGATGCAAACTTTTAAACTCTTGCGATTGGCCAAGCATGAAATTTAATTTCGTTCCCACCATTGTTTCAGCATAATTGTTAATTTTGCGCTTTCAGAACTGTGAAAATAAAACGAAGGAAAAATTAAAGACAGGAACGAAAGCAGAAGTGAAAATGGGAAAAATAAGGTCACAGAAGCAGATTGGTTTGGGTGAGTAGTAAGTTATAACAGCTCTATTGGTTCTGTAAAAAAAGAAAAAAATATATATCTAAATGCTTGAATGTCTTTTTTAATTCCTTAAAACAATGAGAGCCTTATGCTTTATGGTATGATATAGTTTCATAATAAACCATATGATATAATTACAGTTAAAGCCGCAAACATTTCTTCCTTACCTTTAACAAGATAAAAGAAATCCCTATAAAATATTTTTATCGTATAAATATAAATTTAACCCTAAAATATATTTAAATTTTGCATTCCTGATACTTATTTTCCATGTTTTGCTCTATTGGTTCTGTAGAAAATTAAAAACTTATCATATATATGCTTGTATGCATTTTTTAATTCCTTCATGTAGGAGCCTTATGCCTTATGAATGCTATAGTAATAATTGAAATCGCGTACATATATCCCTTACCTTTAATAATGTTTAATACAAACTATAAAAAATCCTGAAAATATACATTTATCGTAGGAATACAAATGTAAGCCTAAAATAGATTTAAATTCTGCATTTCTGACACTTATTTTCCAAGATTCGTCTGGAGCAGTGCGGCATGTGACAAATTAAATTAATGAAATAGGGGCTCAGCCGCAAAAATGTCGAGCGGAAGGCGAAAATTTTCACACGTCTAACGGCATTCTAGTATGTGACGTTGTGCAAGTTTATGTGTTTTTCCGAGAGTCGGTTTATTTCAACGGCGGCTCGACATTTTGCTCAACTTGGCGGCCTCCCGGGTGCCTTTTGTTTGACAGCGTCAAGGCGGAAACGTGCCCCACGAGGGGTCGGGGATGAACTAGAACTACGCTGTAATTTTATTGTGTGGAAAATATTCCTGCGTTTCCCATTCAGGACACTGTTTGAATGTCTCGGGGCTGCACGAGCCACAAAAATCTTGTTGACCTTTATGACATTTCCATACAAAGTGATTTTTTGTTTCACATTTTCGTGGTTAAAGTCTGTAAATTAAATTTAATTACTGAAAGTGTTATGGGTTTGCCCAAGCCTCGGAAACCATAAACATGTAACTTTGAATGTGAGAAAATGTGTTCCAAAAATAACAACACAGTGCGGAAACATTATTTTGGTAAGATCAGTCAATTCACACAAAAAAGGTCTAAAAACGAAAGTAATTTAACCAAAAACATATCAGTATTATAACTTTTTCTGAATAGCGTTACTAGCTTTAACTTACCGTTGACTCTTTAGATTTAAGCAAACGTTTTTAGGTTTTTTTATTTATTTATTTATTTTTGTTGCAGTGGAAAAAGTTTGTCATGCTTTAATAACCATAACTTTTTCTTAAATGTGGCTCGCCTAATAAACTTGTTCCGCAAAAACATTACCCGGTGTAACTTTCCTTATATATTTCTTACAGCCTAAGTTTTTCATTTAGTTGTTAATATGCATATCTTTAAATTGGTTGCCCTCGGTTTTTGGTTTTACTGTGCTGAGGCTTGTGACTCATACTGTTCAAGAAACTATCGCCCAGTCTGTGGTTTCGATGGCACCTGTTACACGGAAGCAAGAAATCCTTGCTTTATGAAATCCATAAACTGTTCAAGAGCTGCTAACAAAAAACCTGGTAATATACTAGCTTCTCGATAGTTTGTCACTTATTAATCTATACCTCTGTTTTAGTTTTTAAAAATATTCGTAACGGAGCGTGCCAAAAATCAGTAACGATATGCCATCCAGGGTCGGCAGATAATGATCAATGATTTTGAAAATGTTTGAGTTCTAAAAACTTATTCAATAAAAACCATTATTTTCGAGTCAAAATATATCTGTTTTTACGTGAATTCTTCAACAAAGTAAAACCGGTCAAGAGAAGTATTCATAAACCGCTTAGACATATGTAATTAAGTTGTTCCAATGCAAGTAAATTTCGCGACAACATTTTTAACTCGTAGGAAGTGTAATATAACCTTGAACTTTTCTATTAAATGGTTCTAGTTCGAATTCAGCCATTAATTTCGCACTTCACTTGGCAATGCAGACTAACACGAATTGGTATTAATACCTAGAATGCCAACACTCTGCGCCTTAAAGTTCTCTGTCAAAGTGTTTGCCGAAGTGTCAGCTGTAAAGGTCTTCAGGGCGATGATAGTAATACATAAAAAATATATATATGCCAAGAGTCCGGTCCCGACTCGACCCGTCTATGTTTTTTTCATCTCTTTTTTTATATAGCCTACATTTTAGGCTCTGCAGTGCAATCATTTTTATGGGCATGTTCAGGTCCTCGGGGAATTAAAGCGTTTTTATGAACCACAAATAAATGCTGAATCAGAAAATTTTAAAAATGCAACAATTTGTGGCGCATAGAATAGTACAAATATTCACATGTAAAAAATAAGTGCAGGAAGCTTTTATTGTATGTCTCTGTGGGCTATTTTGCGAATACATATGCCTACATATATATATTTGGATGGTTGCAACAGCATTGTAAAATGTTCACATCATTTTATTAATTAATGCTGAACCATTTTGCTGTTAAAAAAAGGTTATGCTGCAATGAATAAATATTGAATAAGACAGAATGGCTAGAAGAGGTTTCCAGTTTAAAATTTTTAAAGTTATCGACGAAAGCACAAACCACAAGGCGTCCCAAAATAAAGTTTGAAGTCGGTAAAAGAAATCATTTTAAACTTATGTCCCGACGAAAGTTTTTCGATGGCGTCCCTTTTTTGGTTCAATGTAACTGATTAATTCCCTTAAGGGACAAAAATAAACTTTGCTTTAGAAAAAGTGTTGGCTAGTATGGAAAATAAATAATTTTACAACTGTTTGCAAGGGGCAGAAAAATTAAAGAGTTAAGCAGATTGAACTACTGTCCATTATAAATTGTTTAACAAAGAGTTAATATGGAATTATTTGAAGAATTGTAATATTTTTAAATACCAATTGTAAAGGAATTTAATAAAAAATTTACCAGATGACACTAAAGAATGAGTAATATTGAGCTGCGCAAGCGAAGATTAAAAAGAAACCATACATAACACTTATTCTTGTTTCAACTGCTGTAAACTTGGGTAAAATGCATTGCCAAAATGCTGTTAAAGTGAGCAATACAACCAACACTTATCCAAAGTGGCGGGCTGCTGGCCAAGAGCCAATCCTAAAAGCCAAAAGCGACCTGACCTGGCTTTCGTTTTGAGTCAACAATGGCAAGACTTACAGTTGGTTTTCCGCTGGCCTGCATTCCCAGGATTCTATGAGCCATATGGCCTGTGGCCGCAGCTTATTTGAGACGTCTTATTTCTTGCATTTTGCCATTGCTTGACATTTTCCTCACGAATTTCAATAAAGAACTTGAAAGTGTTTCGCAACTTTTGACACATTTTTTTTTTAAATTGGAATGTTTATTGCTAGTTTTTTGTAAGTTTCTGCTCTTAGGTCTGACATTGTTTTTAAAAACTTGATTTTGCCTTATGTTTCTTGTTTGTCTAAGGAAATGTGTGATTTAATTAATTCTTGCAAGTTTTAAAAAACTTGTAAGCAAAAACAATTTAAAAAACCACTTTGAAGTTTTCTTCATAAAACTGTTCTGTAAAATATATTTATGATTTCATAGTTAGAACCTAATTTTCAAATTAGAATACGAGGCAACATCAAAGGGAAACCAAAAGTTCAACCCAAGCATTGTGATTCTTTTGTTGTTCCCCAATATTTTGTTTTAGAACGTGTCTAAACTTCTCAATTCGCTAGGTCTCAATTTATAATTCCATTATTCTCGAAGAGCTCTAGTCAAAAATTCAGGCACGTGCACTGGTTGCCCAACGTCAGACGAAGAATTTAAGTAATTAAATAATGCAAGCCTGAATTAGATAACATGTTGGGAAAAACTAAAAATAACGCAATGAAAAATATAATGCCACCACAAGAGCGTGAGCCCAGTATGCCAAATTTATGAGCTAGAAAAGTTGACTTTAATTTTTATGAAATGGGCAAAATGTGCCAGAAAAATGCTCACGCTTGGGGGAAAAAGAACTGGAGCCCTAATCAACAAACAAGCGAAATGCGTCGACAAGTTCTGGGAATTTCAAGCGGCTGGGGTGGGCCGAAAAATGGTAACACAAGAACAGAAATGTGACATAAATCTACTTTGCATATGGAGATGAATATGCCCGGCGATTTGAGTTATGTGCCTCGCGTTACGCATACGCCATGTTTTCAGAGAGATTGCTACAAAGTGGGGCAGTGCTTAGCACCGTACTCCAACTCCTCGTCGCCCCTTTCTTGAAGTCGTAAACCCAAATGGAAACCGTTGAGAGTAAACACTCCTCCAATGTTTTTATGGAATGAAGCTTTAAACCCGGATTGCATCTCTCGTGCTGTGGTCCCACATGGCGAATGCTTAATTTTTGTTGCTTCCTGAAGCCTTTTATTATTGGCAACAACTCAAACATCAACGCTTATAACTGACATAGAAGATTTCTATAAAAATAGCAATAACCGAGAAAAATAAAGCATTCTCGTTGATTCAACTTTAAGGAGATACTGCAGCCAGGACAACCCCATATATGTACTTCCTTCTCTGCATAAATAAAAAGGAATAAAACTGTTGGCAGAAGGGTTAATAAAAACATCTTCAAAGTATCTTTTTGTGTGGCGCTTTCCCCAGGGGCATTCCTATGTGGCTGTGGTAAGAAAAGGGACCTACACACATATGTTATAATAAAAAAGTACAATACAAATTGTTTACCTTAGCTCCAATAAATCCTTTAATTTCTTCTCTTTTGGTCTTCTGGGTTTGTCTGTTTTTTTTTAATCTATTAAATCGCATAGGCACTGTCGAAAGAACACTACGCTATTCACAGGTGGGTGGGAGGAGTTGAAGTGAACTGCAATTGTTTCTACCTTTTTCGATAGCCAACTCGACATGCACGCTACCTGTCTCGTCAGCTATGCATCGCTTGAGTTTTTCATCTCGATGTGTTTGGTACAACACTAGCTTACAAGAAAATAAATCGAAACGAGTACAGAGTCTCTCTAACAATAGGGACCCTTTAAAAAATGTTCCTTTAATAATAGATCGTGAGATATATTTTCCATCTCGAATTTTAATATATTTTTTATTTGTTCATAAAATTCGTTTCTTAAGCCATATTTTGTATTGTAAGTACGGAAAGACTTGACGCCTTGATAGATTATATCAAACAAAAACACACAAACATTGATTGATTGATTTATTGACTTACAGATCATAGATTCATATATTCAAAGATTCGTAGATTCATAGATTCATAGATTCATAGATTCATAGATTCATAGATTCATAGATTCATAGATTCATAGATTCATAGATTCATAAATTCATAGATTCATAGATTCATAGATTCATAGATTCATAGATTCATAGATTCATAGATTCATAGATTCATAGATTCATAGATTCATAGATTCATAGATTCATAGATTCATAGATTCAAAGATTCATAGATTCATAGATTACACTAAGCTGTTTTACATCATCAGGTCCTTTAAACAACTTTTTGGGACAAACTGACAAACAAAACAAAGTTTTCATTAAAGGTAAAGTTAAAGTTTTGCAAAAATGTATTTTGGAGGACAGTGCTATTAACGCCAGTGGGCTTCAGCAGCATTGGTTTACCAACAGCAGTAAAAACAACAATAATGTAAATTTCCATTTTTCGGGTTAACCGAATTAAAGTTGCCCGGATTGTGCAGAGATTCGCCGATAGTTCTCTTTTTAAATTAAGTTGTCAGGGCGGCAATCACTTCCCGATTCTCGACAGCAGCAGTGGGGCGACAATGAAAACAGTTGCTGGGAATGAAATTATGTTGCACATGGGTCCGGGTTGTTGTTCCCACTGACATGCCCACGTCAGCGAAACCATAATTAAAAAAAATTAAAAGGATAAAGAGGGGGTTACACGGAATCCACTACGGACTTGTGGGATGTATCCCGACATTATAGAATTTATCTCAGGTTCTAGTGAACTGATTTACTTTAAAAGCGATTACCAGAATTACCATTTTAACAGCCAAAGAGCCTCGTTTTTACTGCTCAACGAATTTGAACAGATTACATTAACTTAAGCGATTTAAGCATTATCAAACTTTAATGGAATGATTTTTTAACAGCTAAAGTTTTTAATATTATTTGTAGTCACGTTTTGTTGAATCTTACATTTTCCCAATTGTTATGTTTTTAAATATTAGCTTTAGGCAGCTTTAATTGGTATCACACAGCCATTTAAAAAAGTTAAAAAATTTATCATAGACTAAAAATATTTTTTTAAGTTTTATATTTTAGTGAATAAGGAAAGTAGGATACAAGCTGATATCCTTTCAACCCCAAGTCATTTTGCCTCCTCAACCATCTACTCGTTTATTTCTGAACTTATTTAACACCCATTGTTCATGAATCAAGGTACTCCTCCCTCCACCCCTTTTAATGCCAAATCGTTCCACCCCCAGAACTCAATCAAAAAGTTCAATTGTTCGAAATGGGGCTTCACTCATCAGCATTTTGCGTGTTCATTTGGGGGCCTTGTTTGGGAAAAGGATGTGCAGTGCTGCCCAGCAAGTTACCCTAATAAAGCGACATTCGGCAGCCTGCCTCATAAATATGAAGAATAATGCAAAATGTTGTCTGCCTTTTGGCTCTTGGCCTGGCTTCCGTGACGTGTAAGCGGATTTCCAAACTTCCGAGCTGAGCTGCCAAACTGCAATTTTCCAAGCGAACAGGCCAGTTCGTCTCTCAGCCACCACAGGGCCAATTCCATTCCTTCGTGACGCAAACCGCCCATTAAATGCATATCAAGTCAAAGTCAGGGCGGAAATCCTTTTGCCAGTTTGATTTATCGAAGCCTGCTGCCAGGCGTTCAGTCTTTCGAGGCGCACAATTGGGCCATCACTTTGCTGCTCCCATGCAATTTGTCCAACTTGGCAGCACTGCCACAACAAGGGTTTAATGAGCTGTGCAAGTCAAAGCCTTGCTAAGTAGCAATTATGCATTTATTGCTGCCCCTAAATTTCGATTTTTGGGGATTTAAAATGAAAGTTCCTCGAAAAGATAAATAAACTTTGGGTAAACAGCACTATGTAACCAGAGCCGCCATAGAACATTCATTTTCCAATGCAAAAAACACTGGATACAAATGTTAAGGTTATAAAAGTAAGCAATTTTAATAAAGCTGGGGATTTTTGTAAGGCATTAATGAATATAAATATTTATAAGACTTAAATTAAAAAGGATTAATTTACATACAAGTGTAATGATAAAAGGTTGATAACTTTTGAGTCCTTAAGATTGGGTAAACAAAGGGGCCTCTAGAAGGCATGCCCCAAAATAAACCCCTTACTTAAACACTTGTAGGGTGGAGTAGAAAAAAAGGAGATGAGTATTAAAATATGCAAACAGCGCTTAGCATTTCCCTTTTTCTATGACCCGAAACAGCTATAAAAATGTTTCCTTGCTTGAAAAAAAAAATAAACCCGGGCAGCAGGACGTGCCCAAAACATTTGTGTTTATGTGGACAGGTAGCAGCAACATGCAAAATAGCCGCGCCACTCTCGAAAAAGAAGCCCAGACAAATTTTGTTAAGTACTCAACTTGTTATTGCCCCTCAAGTCTGGGGGTATGTACACTTTGTAACAAGACTAAGGCGATCCCTAATAAACTGGCCCAATTTTTTTCTAAATTTTGAAAAATAATTGACTCATAATGGTGTCGAAAAGTATGCTTTAAAAATGGAAAGACAAATACATTTTGAAAAATGTATCACTGAAAAACAATGAAATCTAAATCAATTAAACAGATCTTTAAAAGCTTGGCTGTACAATTATAATGTTTTTTTCAGGAATAAGTTAAGTTACCTAAACATGTCACAGATATTTTTAAGGTGTCATATCTAACACATTCGATCTATTTAAAACCACGCTTTAAAGAACAGATCAATAGACCGAAGATGGCATAGTTTTGAAAGTGTGTTCCTTTAATGGCATATTTAACCATGGTTTAAAAGAGCATATTGCTAGTGACCTTAAAATTTTACCGACAGACTGATTTCCTTTGTTGCCCTCGTGGAGATGCAGCAGTTTGCGGTATTTGCGGTATACTGCCCGAGGTGTTCTTCAAGCCGAGTACGTCCCTTTCCCTTTGAGACTCCCAGGAAACAAGTGAGTTGTTTGGGACTTTTGTCCAGGCGGCTCGGAAAGTGCAGGAGCAGTCAAGAGTCAGAGCAGCATTTTCAGCATGGATGGCGTTTGCTTAAATATTGCCCAGGAAAAGACTAAGAGGCTTAACTTGAAATGCCAAAAGTTCACTATTTCCTTAGACAAGTTGGTGGAAGAGCAGTTCGGGCTTAGGTTTTTGAAGAGGATAATTAGGGACATGCTTCCCATGCTCAAGAAAGCGGTTCGGTGCACAAATGTCCTTCAGCCCCGAGATCCACTATAGGCAGTATACTGCACTTGGGTGAAAGGGGAAAGCTTTTTTTTTTGGAATGGGGCACAACCAGCTAGCGTGACAATGCCGGCAAAGATGTCAACACGGCCTGCAATAAAGTTCTCCATTTTACTGACGCTGCACATTCACCATAAGAAGCCCTGTTCTCCATACTCAGCCATATTGCCAAATGTAGCGGCGAACCGCTTTTTCTTACCATGCAGGCAGCAAGTTTATTGAAATTTTATGCATTTCCTGCATTATATGAGGCCGCTTTTGTTGTTATGATTCCGCCAAAAAGTTTCATTTTCGATACATTCTGCAAGTTTTGCGCTTGACAGCTGCCTTGGCTTTGCCCTTCATCTCGCATGATTTCACATCTTTTATATAGCATGTTAGACAACATTTCAAAGGCTTTTCGGTGGCTTAACTGAACTGGGGTTTAATCGCTCTAGAGCACGAGTACTAACCAATTACACTACCTACCTCTTTTTTTAAATACAAAAAAAATAAAAGGACTCCAAAACTTATTATCATAGCTGAAGTTCCGAAAATCCCAAAGCAAGTCTGAAACTTCTAAAGAATTTACGGAAGTGCGAAGTAGAAAAAAAGCCCTGAAGTCCTAAAGAAAATCTTGAAGTCCAATACAAAGCTGAAACTCTGAAATAAAGTCCAGGAAGTCAATATTTTAATATTACTTGAACAAAGCTCGGAAAGACAGCCCAGACTTCCGGCCTTTAAAAGCTTGCTAAAGCATAGTAAAGAATTTGTAGAAATCTCTGCTATAACATCTATACACACGAATAGTTTGCAATGCTCCATTTTATTTTAGATATACGTGTTAGCTGATATACATAATTGAAAGAGGCGTAATTTCTTTCCAACTTCGATTTCCATTTAAGGGCCGAATTTTGAATTAAGGATGTCCAAGAAGCGGCGTCTCGTCAGGAAACAAACTTGTTGATTTTGAATATTAGGTCACAGGTTCTGGTAAGTGTTGTTAGGGGGCTCCCTGTTCCATGTCATTTAGTTAAAATTGTATAGTCAATGCGTAATTTCTTAGAATGCAGATATGTGTCCGATTTTGATTCAAGTGTGTGGTAGTTTATGTAGAGTATTGGTTGAATTCTCCATCTTTGTGATCTATTTCTTCTTTTTGTCCTTTTTGTCATCCTTTTTGGGACCACTTCCCGGGGGACACGAGGAGAGATATCCTCCACTCATCATGCGGTCGAATGCATCCAAAGGATCGTACTTGGAGTAGAAGGTCCTATACTTCCTCTTGCGTGGATTGTTGTGAAGAGTGTAAAGTAGCAATGGGGCTATCAGGGCCAGAGTGCAAGCCATTTTCAAGTTGCCAATCGATTGCTTCAAGTGCAAATCATGCATGGGAAACTTGAACTCGGGGGGCTGTATTTATAAAAGGAAAATCTATATATATTCTATATTGTCATATTTTTCGATATTTTTCTTACCTTTTGTGCCGGCATTTTTGCTATTTTCTGCTCTGTGCTTGACGAGAAATGTCAATGAAACGTGGGAGAATACAATTCGTTCTTGACTACAAAATATTAGCCTACTCGTTTTAGAAATGTGTAACAGCTCTCGATAAGCTTTAAATCTAAAATAATTCAAGATTATTTAAAATTGTATTCCATATCAATTCCAAACCATTTCATTAGAGCAGGAAAATTGAAACATTTAATTGGTTTTAAAAATCTTTTGTAGTTGTAGTCATTTCAAGCACAATGAAAAATATTTTTATTAGTAAAATAAATTTAATTCAAGAAATAAGTTTAAAAGAAAATTTGTTTTGCAAAACTTTAGTTGAACATATGACTTTTTGGTAGTTGGCAGTGTCTAGTGTGGTCCATTATGTTGAGTTCCATTTATGTGCCAAGTTTCTTTAAAGACATTTTTGTTTTATTTCCTTGTTTTTGCTTGACGTGCAGCCAAGTGCAAAAACTAAAAACCCCAAAGTTCCTGCTAATGCCAATCAGAGTTGGGTTCTGGCCACACAGAGTTTGCGATTGTGGTTGTTTATTTCCTTTTGAGTGGTTTAAGGACGAACCGCTCATTCTGAGGTGGATATTATATATATTCAAGCTCGTGGTGACCATCAAATCAATTGGGGCAGACATGTACTAGGTACGTCACAAAAGATACAGGTGGTTAGAAATATAAACGACGACGTGTGGACTGTATGTAATTTTTATTCTTGACGGTTTCGAAGCCAATTTGATACTGATATGAATTTCACAAAAAGACGCTGTCGTAGCAGCGTTGCCAGAATCGAAAAATGGTATATATATATGTATATCGATATTATAGTACATAGGATAGAGATGGCATTATGCGCCTAATAATGAGAGATTAGTAAAGACTGCAACCGTTCAGGAACATCCCGGCCCGCCCTGAAACACAGTTTCTGAACTGGGCAAAACGGCAATCTTCGTGATTGGCCTGCTCATCTCTCCTGTTGATGTCTTCAGCTTGACTGCTCGAACGAGGTTGTCCTTCCCTGGATAGGTTTCCATAACCCGTGCGATGTGCCAAGATGCTGGTGGCGTATTGGACTCCTTAACGAGAACTACATCACCGATCGAGAGGTTGGGTGTTGAAGTGGTCCATTTCGGACGTTGTTGCAGAGTAGTCAGATACTCCTGATGCCATTGTTTCCAGAATCCTTGAAGCATAGCCTGGATGCTTTGCCAATATCCTAATCGACCCACAGGGATGTGGCTTAAGTCAGGATCTGGCACTGTTGTTAACGGTCGCCCAATTAAGAAGTGGGCGGGTGATAAGTAGTTGTCTTCGGTATCAGATGTGTAGCATAAGGGGCGTGAATTTATCACTGCGCTGATTTGAGCAAGCAAGGTGCGCATTTGTTCGAAGGTGAGCGTTGAGTTGCCGGTGACTCGGCGCAGATGCAGTTTGACGCAGCGAACTGCCGACTCCCATTTCCCTCCCCAATGAGGAGCTCTAGGGGGAATGAGTACCCACTGAATTCCGTCATCTGCCAGAGTGGATGTGACGATGTCCTTATGTCGCTGTGATGCAAGCAATTCTTGCATTTCGTTGAGGGATCGCTTAGCTCCAATAAAGTTGGTTCCGTTATCGCTGTAGATCTTGCTACACTTGCCACGTAGGGATATGAAGCGGCGCAAGGCAGCCAAGAAGGTTTCCGTTGTCAGGTCTGTGACAAGTTCCAGGTGTATGGCCGAGGTGACCATGCAGACGAACAGGCAAATGTAGCCCTTGCTGATACGTGGCTTCCGAACTTTGGCATCCTTCAGAAAGATTGGACCTGCATAGTCGCAACCAGTATTGACAAATGGAAGGGCTTGAGTGACACGCACGCTGGGTAAATCAGCCATTTGTTGTTGGGCGGTGTGGTGGCGTTGACGAAAGCAGCATAAGCAGTCGTGTGTTATTCTGCGAATGAGATTACGTGCTCCAAGTATCCAGAATCTCTGCCGAACGATTACGAACAGGGAAGAAACGCCAGGGTGAAGATTTACTCGGTGCTCGTGTTCCAGGATCAGCTTCGAGATTCGGTGCGTTTTTGGTAGCAAAACTGGGTGTTTTGCCTCTCGTGACAACTGCGATTGGTGCAGTCTTCCGCCTACCCTCAGCAAATCGTTTTCGTCTATCATTGGTGCAAGTTTGACCAGTTGCGATCGGTTCCTTAGGGGTTTCTGGGCAAGGAGCAATTGGTAGTCCTCGTGAAAACAGCGTTGCGCGTGTTTTATACAAATGATCCTTGCTGCTTTAATCTCTTCAAATGTAAGAGCTCTTGAGGCCCTATCGCTGGACGGGTTTTGTGTGCGTTGAATGAATCGCTTCACATAGGCGACAATGTGAACGAGCTTAAGCCAAGAAGAAACTCGTGCGATCAGCTTATCGAGTGGATGAACCTGAGTTGCAACAGCCACTGTAGCCAAACAGTTGGACTTGACTTCTCCTTGAATGCGTTTGTCTGAAAGAGATAAACCAAAACGTGAATCGTTCAACTTTACCAGGTATTGATCCTGGTCCCGTAGCCACAAAGGTCCATTCCACCACAAATGGAAGTCGATGAGGTCAGCAGCCATCAGACCTCTGGAAGCGCAGTCAGCTGGGTTTGATTTGGAGTCTACGTGCCGCCAGGCCTTCCGAGGAATAGTGTCAAGGATTTCCGAGGTTCTGTTTCCAACAAAAGTCTTTAGTTGGGCTGGTGCATAAGATAACCAGGACAGCACTATTGATGAGTCAGACCAGGCAAAAACAGTTATGTTCTTGTGGCGCAATCCAGAAGAGATCGACCGAATGAGTTGGCTTAGAAGAAGTTCTGCGCAAAGCTCCAGGCGTGGCAAAGATTGTTGTTTCAGTGGCGCCACCCTTGTCTTCGCAGCCACAAGGGACACCGAGATGGATCCGTCGTCATTTGTAACTCTGCTGTACACCACAGCAGCATACGCCTTGGTTGAGGCATCCGAAAATCCGTGAAGTTCGATATTGTCTGCGTCGTTGGCAACGAAGCGTGGTAATTGGAATTTTTGTAGAGTGTCTAGATCTGCTCTACACTTCAGCCAGTTGTCCGCTAGTTTAGTTGGGAGTGGGTCATCCCAATCCAAGTTTAAGAGCCAGAGTTTTTGGAAGATAATCTTAAACTGTATTACAATGGGTGCCAAAAGTCCGAGAGGATCAAATATCCTGGAAACGTCGGACAAGACTTGTCTCTTTGTGCAGTCAGGATTTGCCGCTAGACCAATGTTGTACGTTAGAATGTCTTTTCCAGGATCCCAGTATAGTCCGAGAACCTTAACTGGCGAAGGTTGTGCGTTGGTATCACCCTTTTGTATGAATGAGGTATTTGATACCCATTTCCCGAGTTCCAGATTTGCGCACGACATCAGCTGAATCAACTCGTCTCGATTTCGACGTAGTTCATCCTCATTGTTTGATCCAGTAAGAACATCATCGACATAAAAATCCTCCAGTAGGATTTTTGAAGCATTCGGGTATTCGTCTTGATGATCCACGGCGAGTTGTTCCAGGACTCGTACCGCCAGGAATGGGGCACATGACGTTCCGTAGGTTACAGTGCACAATTGGAAATGCTTGATCGGATCGGATGGATCTTCTCTCCAAACGATCTTCTGGTAGTTTCTGTGCTTTTCGTTTACCCATATTTGGCGGAACATTTTAACGATGTCCGCTGAGAATGCGAACTTGTACATTCGAAAGCGTAGGCACACAGCAAATAGATCGCGCTGGATACTGGGCCCTGTGAAAAGAGTGTCATTTAAGGCCTTACCATTGGCGTCGCGAAAGGATCCATCAAAGACCACTCGCAGTTTTCGGCCTAGCACTGGGTGATGGGGAAGAAAGAAGTGATTCCCAGTAGGGATTTCCTCTGGCGGCACCTCACGCATGTGTCCCAGATTGATATACTCCCGCATAAAGTATACGTACTGTGTCCGCAGTTGCTCGTTTTGTTGTAGTCGTCGCTCCACCGATTTGAATCGTTTAAGAGCTCCATGTAGAGTTTCTCCGAATTCAGGAGTTTCAGTGTTGAATGGAAGTTCAACGATATACTTCCCGTTTTGATCGCGACTGTGGGTGGCGAGAAAGTGCTTCTCGACCTGGTCGTCTTCTGGTTCCAATTTTGTGTTGCTTTGAACGTTCTCCAGTTCCCAAAACCTCTGAAGCGTGTTGTCGATATCCATTGTTGTGGTTAGTGCAATAGCGTTGCTTGCGTTCGATGTGATGAGTGAAGTGATTACCCATCCGAATACCGAGGAAATAGCGATAAGATTACCCTTGTTGTCGTACATCTTTCGTCCTGTGAACACTGACCATACGTGTTCGCTTCCCAATAGTATATCTACTGGTGTGTTTGCGTTGAAATGTGTATCCGCCAGCTGCAGATCCTTAAATACCTCGAGTGTCGATGCGTCGATATTTTTGCGTTCCAGAGATGAGGTGATTCTGCCTAGCACGTGGGCATAGACAACCAAACGATCATCGGTTATGCGAGACTTGATTTGCAGCGTGCTGCATCCCCTTGTCGTGTCTGCTTTTACGGAAGAGATTCCCGTAACCAAAATGCGTGATGCCGACCGTGTCAATCCGAGAGCTTGAATGCAACGCTCAGACACATAAGATAGCTCTGATCCTGTGTCCAATAGAAGACGGCATGTTACGTGGTCACCTTTTGCGTTTTTAACATACACCATAGCAGTTGGTAATATGCTTCGTTTGAATTCCGTTTGATGAGTAGATTTTGCAGTGCCTTGTGCACATACAACCTTTTGGGTGCCCGCTCCTTGGGCCACATGACTTAGTGTCACTGAGTTTGTGTTAGACGCGCTTAAGTTTTGCTCGTCTCCCTCCGCTATCTGGGCAAGATTCCCACTAGCCTGTGGATTCGGTTGGACGTGAAGAAGGGAGTGATGATTTCCTTTGCATTGCCTGCACTTGTATGTTGACCTGCACCTGTTGACCCCATGACCAGGTCGCAAGCAGTTGTAGCATAGTGATTTCTCCTTCACAAATGATCGCCTCTGCAGTCCAGACATATCCAGAAACTGCTGACACCCATAAAGAGTGTGTTCCGTAGAACTGCATTTGGTGCAGCCCCTACTTTCAACCGCAACCATCGATTGTGTGATCCTTTTTGGTTTTTCAGGATGTGTTGTTGTCTTGCTTCCAGTCGCAAGCTCCCTTTTGCTCAGCTCCAGTTCCTCGCAGCGAGAATCCAGAAACTTGAAGAATTCCTCTAGAGTGGGCGAATCGGTCTCCATGCTGCGCTCAATCCACCTGCGCCGTGTGTCAGCGTCAAGTTTCTCTAGGGCTAGATAGATGATCCAACAGTCGCGTCCCGTCTGATTCACCGCATCCAATCCACGAACAATTTCGTTTGCTCCGTCCGAAACCTTCCGTAGAACTGTTGCATCAATCTTTGTAGTTGTTGGCAGGCTCATAAACTGTTCCAAAAACGAGTTTACAATGTGCCGTGGACGATTGTATCTTTCGTTAAGACGTTCCCATGCAGTGTTGTAAGCCGTGTCCGTAATTGCCAAGTGTCGAACCAAGTTGGCAGCCTCATCAACGAGTAGTGTTTTTAAGTAATGGAACTTCTGGGTGTTGGACAAATGCTGTTTGTTATGAATTGTGCTTTCATATATGTCTTGAAAGGATGGCCACTCTGTGTAGTTGCCCGAGAACCGTTTGATTTGAATTTTAGGCAATTCGCTCAGATTTGAATTCGCCGTGAGTACTGAGTTCCGAGAATTCGCTAATGTGACGTCATCACCAACATGATCAGGCGTGTTCGGTGTGTTCTGACTTACAGCAAGCCGCTCAAATAGTTGTTGGTTTTGTTGTAGCAAGTTCAAGATTGCATCGTTGTTTGAGTGTAGCCCGTTGCTGCCACTCGCACCGCTTGTAGATGTCCCCGGTTGTAGATCATTACTCCTTTCCTTGAGAATAGCGCTTGCCCTTAGGTATTTTGCTTCATAGACCGCATTGTCAATCTCCGGATCGACATAGCCTTCCACTTCCTCATGAAGCGCAATGCAATCGCTAAACTGGTTGAACTCCTTCCAAACTTCGTTGAGAAGATCTATCCGTGTGACGATCTCTGTGTGTGTAGCAATCTCCGTTTGTTCAGCCCATGCCAAGACACGTGTGATGTTGGCCTTGAGTCTGGCACGGCTTTTCACTAATGATTTTAATTGTTCCATTGCAAACAATTACCCTGAGAATCAAAGCACTTCAAAACTGTCCAAGAATCCGGAACGATGGACCAGCAATATGGTTAGAAATATAAACGATTTGTGTGTGGACTGTATGTGATTTTTATTCTTGACGGTTTCGAAGCCTATTTGATACTGATATGAATTTCACAAAAAGACGCTGTCGTAGCAGCGTTGCCAGAATCGAAAAATGGTATATATATATGTATATCGATATTATAGTACATAGGATAGAGATGGCATTATGCGCCTAATAATGAGAGATTAGTAAAGACTGCAACCGTTCAGGAACAACAGGACTTTTACAAAATAAATGTTCAGGGAGGCAAAATCCTTTACGGATATTTACAATCAAGGTAACACATTGGTCGAAAAAGTAATATGGAGTTAAGAGCTAAGAATAATTATTAATTATTTAATTTTAGATGAAAAATTTTGATTCCCCTTAACTGCTTGTTGATATTTCCCTTCGCAAAATCTATGATTAAGAAATCGCTCCCCTCTTTTAATTTGCTCGACAAAAACATCGCCAATCTGCCGTTTAATTGGATACTAGGAATGCTTTCTTTTGAACTTAATGTTGGTGAAAACCTGCACAGGGTACTTGAAATTTGCTTTTGGCAATTAAATTACTAGCTAACCGCTTGGAAAAACACCCTTCGAGTTCACTTCTTTCTGGTCAGTGGACCATTCAACTTTTGACCAGACGGAAAGATTCTAAAATCCCTTTGCATAGACAACGCGGTGCATTGAACCGCCTCACAAAGAAATAATTTCAATATGTTGGGTGCCTGAAGGCGTTGCCGACGATTATAAATATAAGACCGGGCCTCCAATCCTTCTGCAGCATTCCGCCGCCATAGCAATTCCGATGTGTTGACAAAAGACATTATGGGGGGCGTCTTCGATCTGTCGAGTGTCCATATATCTTTGGCAATGCTGAGTTCGCAAACTCATGTCGGAAAACTTTAAAGTGTGCTTTGGGCTAAGTAGGTATAATGAAATTTGAGTACCATTTTGAACTTATAATGCCTCTTATCCAGTCGACTTAGCGCCATTAGCTGTCCACCCAATTCGCGCCTTAAAAAGTTTTTGCTTTACTAGAATTTATTTTGAACACCATCCAGCCAAGCCCAAATAAGATTTTTAAAATTGCCGCCATTAATATAAAATTTTATTTAATTTTTTTAATTATTACTACACCCATTACTACACCCATGCCAACTTATCTATTATTTAAATTATAACTAGCAGTTAAAATTCTCCAACCGCTTTTTATCTCGTTATAAATATATAAGCATTCTTTAGGATTTGTTTGCTGTTCTTGTTCTCTTTTAACTAGTGAAAAATATTAGCAATCTTTAGAATTTTATTCTAGAGAAAAGGATTAATCTAAAGAGGACCTGTGCACATTTCTAACCTGTTATTGTAGAATGCGCCTCGCCCAAAAATAAACATTTCCATACGACTTGGCGTGCAAAAGAAGTATATTTCGCCTTTAATTAATGTAGTTTTTCCAACCGCATTCTTAGGACTTCTTGATTAATAAATATACGAGAATTGCATGCTCGGGACAACCTATAGCTCAGTGAACTTTGTAATCCATCCCGACACTCAGGATAGAAAGGCCAACGAACCTCAGTTCCATCAACTTTTGACGTGGTCATGTCATTATTATCTATTAGTTATGGCCCAAGTGAATGGAGGGCCACGCCCCTCTCCTCAACTTGGCAACCGGCGGTTTCCCTGCCTTTCCTTGCTAGTTGTAAGTTATTGACACGAAACGTGCCATGGGGCAATGCCAATAACGATGACGAAAGGGGTTCTATGAACGCCCACCTGTGACCGAGAACGGTAATTATAATTTCCTCCGGCTATTGGGACTGAGTGCGTCTCTTGAATACTGTTTGTAAAAAAGTATACTAATTGAATTATAAACGAAGTGCTGATGGTAAATATTGGATTACCATTTCTATGAAATGTATTTATGCTTTTCTGGATTGGTAAACATATTACCTTCCTTTGACAGGTGTGCAAAACTAGGATGGATTTCACTTAATGGTCTGGAAACGGAACTCGTGATTTTCAAAGTTGTTGATAAACAAAACAAAATCCCTTTTAACCTTTTACAAAATCTTTAAACATGTGGGCGTGATAAAGAGTCTTTTTTAAAGACTTTATTTAGGTTAGAGTTCTTTGGCAGCTTAGGAATTTGCATATAAAATCGGGGATGTCTAGCTCTTATAGTTTCCAGGATCACAACATTCCCATCAAAAGATATGTCTTTATCGACTTCGCTAGCAATCCTTATATGGTTCTACCCTTTTACTATACCAACTTACAAAAAAGTGTAGTGAGAATTAAATTAAGGCATCGCTAGACCAGCTAATTCTACCTTTAATTACGTTCAAGGGTGCCCCAAGTTGGCCTGATATTATGACCCGAAAATATCTTATGTGAAGCAAAACGAAATGCGAACAAAGAAACTATTTAAGGCCGTAGATTGCACACCCGCACCATACAGTTCGTGTTATCTATCTCGATGGGGGCTGAGGTCTCGTCCATGCTTTATGGGTCCTGGCCCGGCATCGCCGTCCGCCAAAGGGTTCATTAGTCTTTCCATACACAACATCAAAGCCAATGAACGTATAAAATGCAGGGAAGGTGGAAACTAGAAGCTACAGCTGGAATGAGAGCTATAGCTGGGCAACTGCAGTTGGGGCAAAAATGGCACAAGCGCAAACAGCAAAATTCCAAACAAAAGCCAAGGAGGCGACATGAAAGCAAACGTGACACACGACATTGGAACAAATTGCGTGGGCAATGTGGCGCAAAGTATGCAAAAAGCGAAGGCATGGGTCCAAAACACACAGGCTTTTGGATGGGTCAATACACCACCCAGTCGAGGAAACTTTGCCGACTAGACCTGGGAAAAGTTTCATCAGACTAGGGGGGGAAGAACTGGCATCAAATCGATTGTATAATTGTCGACGCCTGTGGATATTTGAGTTTCCCCCCCGATACCATACCTCCCACTTTTTCATCGTCCTTCAAGGACATGTTTGATTTGCTCACGCACGCCGAGCGCAAAGTGCTGTCCGACTTTCTCGAGTCCTTTTTATTTTCATGTCGCCCTGGGCTGTCATTATTCATTAGAGGGCTCGCCAGAGAGAGAGTGTGGCAAAACATTTGTTAACTTTCCAAAGTTTAGCATCGCTTTCGGGCAAACACTTGCTTTTTACCACAGTCTAGTTTTAATTAGTGGGTAGATGATCAGTAACCGCCCGTTTCCTGTTAAAAACTTGTTCACTTCGCTATCAGTCTAGCAATTAACTATTACTTAATTATATAAAATGGTTTATATAATTAGTATGATAGTTTTAAAGTGATAACCACACAGGGGGAAACTGAAAACTAAACCGCAAGTTGTATTTCAGACTGGGAAAGTAGTACCTATAAATTAGTCAAGACCAATGTGATGTACCTCAAAAATACTTAAAGAGTTTGATTGTTTTGCATAATATCTTCTAGATATGTTAAGTAAGACTATATTAATAACGGCTATGTTAAACTGGCCAACAAAGTTACAACAATTTAAAAGGTATTCAATAATATTACCAAAAGGATGAGTCTTAAATTTAAAAAACTAAATTAATTTTTTTACAGTGGCATTTTAATCCAAAAATAAATATTAATTTCCATACTTCCTATTTTAATTCAATTTATTTCCACATTTATTTAATCTTCTTACCGTGAAAGTATCTCAGCTACTTATTGTTGAGTATACTCATAGCCTTAAATTATTTTAGAACGCCTCAGCACAAATGCAAATAGGTGATGTTTTTTGACCAGTCCTTACACAAAGTCTCTTCCCGGATGTAGTTAAATTGGGAAATTAATTGCCTTTGATGAGCTACTGTTCAATCTGTTTGCCCTCTCCAGCGGACTTTGCCAACCGCATTGGCAATTTATGTTTGCGGACTGCTGAGGGAAAATCAATTAATTTCCATGGAATTGTGAGTGGATATGGGGGAAGTATTTGCGGGACTCTTCACTGAGCTGGAGACAATTGATTAAAATTGCTATTCCATACGTCATGCTGTGACTCAAATTAAATCTTGCATTCAAAGTCGTTGGTAACTTTTAATCTCCTTCTTGGCCACTCCATTTTGAGGGATTCTCCAGCAAGCTGTAAGCCCAATGTACACATACTTAATTTATTTGCGAACAGCTTGCCGGCCACAATTCAATGCCTTGAATTCCCAAGTACCCAAGCTCATGTCTTCCGACTTATGACTACTTTTCCACTTGAACTTGGCGATGGTTTCGGTTTGCCGATGACGGAAATGCAAATAGAAGGTTGAAAGGGAGATTTCACGAGTCACAGACGACATGCTAATAATCGAATTGCATTGGAATTTTCCTGTCTTTCGGTGAGTGTGCAAATCCTTCCTTATCCTTTGGTTAGTTTTGCGGCTTAAACCCTTGCAAATGCTGACATATTCCTGGGAATCCTAACTTTAAACATTTGAACTTGCCATAAAAAGGCGAGTGACATCGCAGGGAATTTGCAATAAGAAATGCCTCCGTCGATTGATTTTTGTTTGAAAACTTTAATACACGCAAAGCTCGGGAAACAGACAGCATTCACTCTCACACTTTGTATCCGCACACATGTTGCAAGTTTTCCCGCATTGTAAAATTTTAATACCATTCGTGTATTGAACAGGTAGCACGTACAATCTGCTCTTCCGGCGTATCCGCCAAAAAGGCCAGCCAGGCCAAAAAACTTCCAAGTGGAACTTTACAAATCGAAAAAACTGGCATATCAATATCAGCAAAACTTAATATTTCCGTATTTTGATAGTACCATTTTATTTTGTTAAATAGTTTTGTTACTCAGTAAATACAGTTTTGTTTTTATAGAATTAAACTTTTTATTAGCTCTAAGATTCGTTGACTTTTAAAGTCTCTGTTGAGACTATCTATCAGTATCTATATAATACTAATTATATGATATTTACAAAATGTGTTTGTATTTTATTATTTAAGGTTATGATAAATATGGTATTATACCTTCAGTTAGAAGATTGAATTGTTATTGATCAGCATAACAACCCAAGTTGATTTTAAAATGTTCGTCTGTACTTTTCTTCGTAATGTTCTTTTAGTTTCAAAAACCTTCCGCAAAATCTTTCCCCGAATTCTTATATTTCTTAGAAGTACCCAGTAAAGTGGAAAGGACTGTAGTTTACTTTCATTTATTCTGTGAATTCTTTAAAGGCAGTTAACATTGCAAATCCCTTATCAAAAAATTATTAAAAAATGCAAGCCGCACGAGCACTTAGATGCCGGAACATTCTCTGTAGACCAGGCCACTTCCGCTTCAATAAAGTTTGATATTATAGCCATGGGGCCAGCGCACCACATCTCCCATTATTGCACAGAGAAAAAAATTAATCTAAAATGAGGAAAATGGTCTTTGATCAAGATGATACCAAAATCAAATTTGACCATCGCTTTGTGACAAATGCTTGAAGTCCAAGTCAGAGGTATTTAATTGTGAAAGAAGTATTCAAATTGCAAATGTATCCTATTTGGTTTGCCTTTGTGATTTTGCCATTTGCAATTGTTGGTTCAAATTCAAAATGTAGTGTCGAACATTGGATGCTTGTAATTCAAGATCCTCAGCCACCCACATATGAATTGCGGTGCAAAAAGCTTGAATAAATTGGCTTACTAAAAGCATTCGCTCCGTGAAATTCGAATTTATAATTAGCATCACCTTGACTTTCTATTGCAGCAACTCCACCGCAACTGCAGCACTGCGGCGAGTGTGAATTAAGTGAAATCTGATATCAAAGTATATTTTTTGGGGAATATGGTCTTCCCAATTCAGGGCGCCTGCGTGGAGAGAAAGCCCAGAGAAAGGCAGCCATAAACAGCCGGCAAAATGCGCGCCAATGTCGAGACAACAGAAAAACTGCAATGGCAACTACATGCGGCGACAACAACTTTGCCACTAGTTCAAGTTCAATGCAACAACAACAGCCAGCAGCACGTGACGCAAATGTGGGAAAGCCTGCCACAACAATAAAGACTGCTAACAGGGCTGTTAACTTGGCCAAAAGGAGCTGACTGCCCCGACTGACAACAGCGAACTGCCGACGCTTTTTGAATTCGAACGATACGATTCTGAAGAACGAACCGAACCGTCAGAATGTCGCGGCATCTCAAACGAATCGGACGCGAAATGAATCCAACGGATATTCGGATCCACTGCTTCGAGTGATTTTCGGATAATATTTCATTCGCTTTCGTACTCAAGAATCGGAATATCCGCACGCGATTGTGTGAGTTCGCCTGCCGAATGCTCCGGATCGACCGGAACGTAATTTCTGAAATATTTACATTATTGCCAGTGGAAGTTCATAAATTCTGGAACCCTGAATCGATATTTCGGAAGCTAAAAAATGATTTTTTTAACTGTTGAAATTTAATAAAAAACGCTTGTAGTGCAGAAAAAAAACGATCATTAAGTGAAGCTAAAAAATTAAAAAACATATGTTATGCTTTTCAAATGTAAAGAAAAACCTTGTGTTGGATTATATTTGCTTGGAAAAAAAAAATGTTACCCCTGTGCAATTAACACAAACAATTTCGATATATCGTAAAGGAAAGGCTACATTTTATATAATCCAACTTAAGAATTGATTTAAGAAAAGATTTTTTGTACAACAAATTTAGTCGACTGCAAGCTTGTTAAAATTTTATGAAGTCTTGGAAATTTTTGAAACTAATAGCATTCAAAAGTGATTTGTGGAAAAAATCTTTAAAATTTCTTTTAATAAATCAAATCGTCATAAATCTTTGGAATAAACTGCTTTATGCATTGCAAATAAAGTTTTACTCACATTTAAAACAATTTATTTAAATATTCAAAAAACATGAATTGAAACTTTGTAGGCTTTTATTTTTATTTTCTATTTTTTCAGACGAAATCTTACATTTCAAATAATAAGCTTTGCGGTTTGCTATTGTAAATTATTTTGGAAATTATTTCCATTGAATATATTTGTTATATTTATAGAAGTGAACCAAATTCGTTGAGCTAATCGGAGATCCAAAATAATTTTAAGCACTAAAAGATTGTGAAAACGAAGGTCATCTTTACAACATGGTGGATTCGCAATAAGTAAATAGCTATTCGCGCTACAATCAGTGTGCAACGCCAAATTAACCAAGCATTAAGAGCAAAAACAATATTTTGAAAAGCTCTTTGAATTTAATTTCTAAAATTGTGTAAATGGAAGACAAGGAAATGTATGATAAAATCGAATAAAAGTCCCAAGCAACATGTAAAGTTTGAATTGGGCAGTGTTTGGAATTCTAATTTGTGATTTAATCATGTGAAAAACTTGTGAAAACTTGCTTAGAATAAAGGCAAAAAAGGAGACAACTTTGTTAGAAACAACAATAAAAAACTCATCTTCAGAGACTTCGTAAAAAGGAAGGAAAATTCGCTTTCAAAGGTAAATAAGATGTGAGCTTGAAAATATTTAATTAAATCTTGGAATTCCTTAAAACTCAATCGTAGCTATGTATTCAACCTAATAAAGATTTCCAGATAATCATCCGAAATTCCGCAATTCCTTAAAACTCAGCGTACATAAGTTTATAACCCAATAAAGATTTCGAGATAATTATCTAAAATTATCCTATCCTAAAACAAAAAACCCAAGTCCTGAAGGAGCAGATACAAATGATGACAGCTTGTCAGGCAGGTGTTCCTTAGTCCATTTGATTCGGATTGCGAGTCTGTTTTTATGTGTTTTGGTTTTTTTTGTGAGTTTGATTTGCGTGTGCGTGTCTCGATTAACAAATGGTGGATTTGTATTTGCTCAGGTCCGTGTGCTTATTTTTGCCATCAGCACCAGAAAACAGCCCGCAATCAGATAGACAGCGGTTCATTAAGATACCTTTTGAAAAATGTGTTGACACGTGCTCTGTGAACACACATTCATATACATATGTGGGTTCGGTGTTCCTTCAGGAAAAATTAATTATGTCCGGAATGTGTTTTCGTGAATGAGGATAATTGAATTGAGCCTATTTTAGGCCTTGAATAAGAAAGGATAATCATTAATATTTTCGTTTTATTTGTCTAACAAATCGATTGGTTTGAGGATCGTGGAATATTTAAGTATTGTCTCAACGCAGCCCCAATATAGAAAAAAAAAACAGATTTTAGGTCAAAGGGTTCATTTAGATAGAGTATTACTTCCAATACTATGAATCGTATTTTTTTTTGCTTATAACATTGCTATTTATTGCAGTTTTCAGCACTGTTTATTAATTAAGACTGACATGTTTGCAAGCACAGCTGCTAATTCTCAACCTAAAGGAATACCGTTGGCGAAATAAATCAAATAAATAAATAATATACTAGAACACACTCTGCTTTTCGGTTATCGAATCTAATAAAATATTATTTCCTTTATGGTGTCTAAAAAAATCCACTATAAGTTAAGAAACAAAGTTCGATTCGATCTTAATTTGTTTTACCCCTTTGAGTCTGAGTCATTTCCAGTAATATCCTGCGAGTCCTGGCTGTGCAGATATACCGGCATACAGCTCGAAACCCCTGCTCTTAATAGATAAAACACCATCATCTGATTTAGACATCATCGGAATCGCCTACAACCGCCCACAGATGGGCAAACTAAATGAAGCGCAAATGACAAACATTGTCAACTCGACTATGAAGGTGTGATTTTGCTCCTTTTGCTCTGCGGGTGCTTTCCCCCGGCACTTTCTGCTGCCGACAGGCACTTAAAATACCCACAGCAGCATGAAATGAATTCTGATCTGTGGCGTCTTTGTAAAGGCATCAAGGCATTCATTAAAATGTTTGATTAATTAATTAAATTATTCCGGATAGATTTACCAGAGAATAATCTGTATATTTGTTGCTAGGTTCCTTTACATAATAAACTTAAATTACTAAAATATTTGGATAATTATGGCAACCTATTTTTAAGCACAATTTCAAAACAGTTGGCTATTTTCATAAAAATTTAATTTCACCTTGCTAACACAAAGCACTTCAAAATGCAATTACTTTGCGATTTACCGTAGCAACTGGAAAACGCTAACCCATATAATTTAATTTCATGGTAGAAGGAATTGTTAATGTTAATTACTTTAACACCGCTTGTGTTTTATTACTTGCTAAGCTAAAAATGGGTAACGCAATTACAAAGGGGAAGATTAAAGCGTGTAAAAGGTTTACAAAAATAAGTGGATGAGAAAATGTGTTATAGAACAACGTTTTCAAAGCAAGGCCATTCAAATGCTATAACTTCTTACAATACTATATGAAATATTCATAGGATATATTATGTATAATATTATTGTATTCTTTTTCCAGTGCTTTTAGATAAGCGATTTCTCACTATATGGATTGTCGTTAACATGATTTGTTTTGATTTTAGAAAATATATGCTTGTTATGGCACAATTTTATGGCGCAATATATTGTAATAATAAGATGAAGATTTAGCAGTCAAGGTAAAGGTAATCTGACAATTTATGCCTCGATGCTTACGACTTTCATTCACATGTATGTATATAATATATATTTCCTTTACGTCTGCCGACGGAAATACGCAATAAAGTTAGGAGCTTCTACCCCTTTTTTCGCGAGAAAAGCTAACTCGTTTCATAGCATATTTTTTGGCACTCGCTGTGAAATATGGAAGGCAATAAAAACAGATTCCTGCATTTTGTTGAATTGCGGGTGATATTGTTTATTTAAGTCGTAAACTAAACTTTCTGGGAAGTTCGCTCACATATAACCATGTCACGAAATTTGCATTTGAAGTCAGCAGAGCGCTTCTCTCATATTTTGATTTTCGCTTGGAGGAGTTTCCCATACCGCATCTTTTCCAGAATACTGCCCTAAAGTCCCTTTGCCAAACATATGGCTATCAAACTTTAAATATTATATGAAATATTTAAGGTTTAAGGACCTTCCATTTATCATATCTACTGGTCTGGGGTCAATTGCTCCTTCGTCTGTCCTGTTTACATAATGACCCAAATAAACATGTTGGTTGTTTTTAAGCGCCCTACTGTGTGGCATGTTTTTAGAGTCCCATGCCCCGAGCTCCGCTTTCTGCCTAGCGCATATTAATGGGCGATTTGTCTGTGGCCCAGAGATATATGGGCTTTACCTAAAGAGCTTGTATAAAGAGGAATACCAATTTATACATAAGTACCAGCTCAGAAGTGGGTGGATCCAGTAAAGTGTGCTGTCTTTAATTGGGTCCAAGGTCAGATGTGTACTATTTAAATTGAACCATATCAGTTATTCATTATTTTGCATTGGTCAAATAATTGCTTTTTCCTTATTTAGAATATTACGCTAAGTTATTTATTAGTTAATTAAAAAGTTTGGGAACTGCTAGAGATTGCCTCTCTTATTAATGTTCCAACTGCCATTTTAAGTTAGCATCAAAAGTTTGTGGCTGTCAGTTTAACCTTTGGACTTGTCTAAATGACCTTACAGCGGATACATTACTATTTATAACTCAGAATCGATTGGCAAAGAATAAGTGATGAACGTAATTAGTAATTTAACATGGAGTAAAAGGGTTTCTGTACTCGTTGAAACCTATGACACAAGTCGATCCAAGTCGAACTATACGATCCACATTTTCATGTCAGTTTGTCATGGTAATTCCTCTTGACTGAAGAATTCGCGTTTAAGAACTGCACAAATTGCGCTGTATTTTTTAAGTAAATTATATTTGTTTTGAAAATGACTGGCGCAGTTAAGGGTGCTAGTTCTATTTATTATTTACACAACAATCAGCGGAAAATCGGCTGCGGTTTTAATTCAGGGTCAGGTTGTTCGAACTGACCTTTGGCGGGAAATGGAGAAAATGAGCAATTTGACGACACTTTGTACAGGGCTTGGACCTTCAACTTGTCCAGAAGACACCAGCCAACCGCCAGCCACGTCACTGTCCCTCAAGTTGGTCCCCGTCGTCTGATGGCAACGTCACGCAATCCTGTGGCTTCCACAATGTAATTTGCGCAATGCATTCATTAAGCATTTTGCTCCTTCTTGACTTTTTGCGCAATTTTAAACTCATTTGCATGGAAAGCTGACTCCTTCCCGGCAACTGAGGATAATTAGGTTCTCAACTCTTAATGCAGGCAGTCGGTGGCGAATTTTGTTTTGTTCATACAGCACGACACAAATTTATGCTAACGAAGTGAAACAACAACACAGACAAGCGGCGGAACCGCAATCCCATTTGCGAGGGAAAAAAACCAAACTTCGGCACACAAAGCTATGGTTACTACTTACCTTATAAAAGGGGTCAGATCAGGGTGAAAAAAAAAATTGGGCATAACTTCCTGTTGCCACCAACAATAAAGATGAGCAGCCATTTTTTGTTGCCGCTGGATGGGTGGGTTAGGGGGTTGTGGGTCGGTTTTCCAAATAAGCTGGGCTATAAACCACAACAAACGTCAAAACAATTTCCGCCATCACAACTTGACGACGCCGTGACGCAGTTAGTACACTCTAAAAACTCTGGTAGGGGGCGGATGGAAATAGGTGAACCGGAAAAGTGGTACGAAAGTTGTGTTTTTCGGGGAGCCGAACGGTGGGGAATGAGATTCAAAACTTTGATCGCGATGCTAAACTTTTGTAGCCATAAATACCCGATTATTAGGTTCTATAAAAACGTCTGTTTATGATTTTTTGAAAGGGCTCTGAAGTGTCTATCCTAAAGAATAGATGCCAAATTATTAAAATATTTGTAGAGTTTATTAAAAATGTTACAGAATTTATTAAAAAAATAAATTTATTATAAATTTCGTATGCTTTATAAAGTCAGTTTAGCAATTTAGGAAGCACCCATTTTAGGTGTTGTCGTCTTTTCCGCATGGTAATTTAAAAGTAGGATTAAATTTACATAAGATTACTAGGAACAAACCTACTTTTGCTTTAAAATGCGCACGAAATTTATAGAGTGAAAAATTAAACAACTGTTTGACATAGAATATACTAGGAAGCTAATTTATTTGTTATGGTTCCTAATACCTTAATCTTTTAATGGACCGATTTGTTTTAGTTAGTTGCCTGTATTTATGAGTCTAAAACTGATGTTTATTTGATTTCAAAACAAGGCAACATCCCACAGTTTCGCTGCAATAAATCGATTAATACCACTCACAATTTATCTATTATTCCGCTCTCCATTTGAGTGCTTCTATTTCATTTGGCAACCCGACACAATAAATCCATGGTAACCCAGAAAACCTGATTCCCACAGATGACAGCACAATTCGAAACATAGGACGGCAAATCAAGCGGTTTGAAATTGAATGAGGACAAAAAGCACTGAGAGTTTAGGGAAAGCAAAAAAAAAAACACATTTTGTCAAGAGAGCATTCTATGATTCGCAACGTGTGGCAAGTGGGCGGAAAAAGCAAACAAAAATAGGTTTACCTGAACGATGGTTAAAATGTTTTGGGTCTTCTTTCAGGGTGCAATTGTTTCGATTACAGGGCATGACCAGGCACACGTTCCGCCCATCGCATTGAGTATGGAAATTGTACTATAAGCCAAGGGGCCAAGGTAAAAGTTAATAAAATACTTACATGGTCTGGTGAAAAAAGGTTGCGAATCCTTCGCATGTTCAATTTTTGAGGAATCTGTCATGTATTCAAGTACGCTCAAGTAAACAATTTCCCCGGCATGTGTTCATAACCATAAAAAGTCAATTGAAATTCAGCACTGCCAAGGATGAGGCTTTAAACATTTTGTTTAACCTGATTAAAATGCTCAATTTATAAATTTAAAAATGTTTTAAAAACCCGCAATATAGACGTTGAAAGTAGCCACCGTAAAATGGCTGTTAAAATTAATTCTGTGGAAAAATAATAATACCGAAAGAATGTGCCGAACAAACGCCGTTTTCTGGCATTATAAATACAAATAAAAGAGCACTCAACAGCATAACAATAAAATGTTTTGCTAAGGGCTACATATATGAACGTCTGTGATTCTATATTGCCACTTGGAAATTTTTAAACGACCTGAACATTTTAAAGAGTTGTATTTAAGTGCCAAGTTAAATGTTGACCAGGGAATATAACATATTAAATCAGTATACAAACGGTCATGATTATATCAGCTAAACTAGTAATGTTCTACCCTAAACTATAAATTTAACATTTTTAAAGAGTTTTAAACTTAAGTTTTTTTGTCCCATGTTTAGAATTTTGTGTTTAATCTAAAATCTAAATACATAGTTTGAGATATATTTCTGACAAAATGTGGTACTGTTTTTTTAAATAATTAAGAAAGCAATATTTACAAAGGCGAGATATTATACTGAAATATGAAGTAATTAAAGGAGATTAATTATGAGCTCCTAATCTGCGCTTAAACTTATTAAAGTGGATCAAAGGACACATTTAAGTGCCAAAGGATCTCCATATTTTTTCGTCCTTCTCCGCTTCCTAAGTGAGGCTAATGCCTGGCTATCAATTTGGATGCTCTTATGCAAGCCCATAAATTGTTGGCTTGACGGGAGAAGCGAACATAAAATATTGTACTACAACAACGTGGACAACATAAACTCGGCGAGTAAATCACATTTTTCGTTTGTGTGCTTGCATTTCGATGGCATAAATTAAATTTAACGTGCGCCAGCAATGTCAGCCACTAAGTGAGGGAAAAGGTGCTCAGACAAAATCAATTTTCGCCACCCAGTCTTACCTGCATTTTCGGCGAATTGCCACGAAGATGGCGCTTAACTGATAAACTTACGAGTCCCTTCCCCCGGGTTTTCCCCGTATGTGTCTGTTTAGGCGGAAATGCTAAGGGGAGCTGGTTAAGGGATCTTTGCCGCAAGGACAAATGATTATGAGCGCCAGATAGCGCGGGGTACACAAAATGGCATTTGAAAGGACGAGCTGCCTTGGGGGCAATATCTTCGCCTAAGCCAGGCTTCCACGCCAGATGGGGCATATTTTGCCAGGGTCTTAATGGATTTTTTTGGGCTGGGTTTGAACTTTTTGATACGCTCTCTCAAGAAAAATCCCTTTATTTGGTATATTTTTAAGAAAATATACTTAATACTAAAATAATACTAAAATATATGATATAATAGAAGAATGTTTTTCGATTACAACAATTTATAAAATAATAGTGTTTTTTTCTTTCACGATAGATGAGAAATACTTTGCTAGGGTCCTTATGGACTTTTTGATTAGCTCTCTCACTTTATTTGGCCCTTTTTCCAAGAAAATATATGAAATACTAAAACAGTACTAGAATATATGAAATAATATAAAAAAAATGATTTTCGATTACGAAAATTTAAAAAATACAAGTCTTTTTTCTTTCACGCCGGATGGGGCATATTTTGCCAGGTCCTAATGGATTTTTTGGGCTGGGTCTGAACTTTTTGATACGCTCTCTCAAGGAAAAACACTTGTTACATATACTAAGAAAATATTTAATACTAAGCGAATACTAAAATAATACTAAAATAAATGATAATGTAAAAGAAATCTTTTTCGACTAGGAAATATCTAAAAATAATAGTCTTCCTCAGTCATGACCAGCAACTTCCAAACAATATGTACTTACGTAGCCACCTCGACTTTCGTGCAGGATTTGAAGTGTAATAACGTTCTTGAATTTCAAATGAGGAAACCACAAGTTGCGCAATTTCCCGGAAAGTTTCGTGTTTTCGGTCGGGGTAATCCGCTATTAATTGAATCAAATGCCGAAACTTGTCTTATCACCTAACCATGGCAGCCCAGGCATCGTGTGAAAACTTGTCAAATGCCATGGACGTGACGTTGTTCTTTGGCATTTTCCAAAAGGCTATCGAAAGTTTTTGGAGCAAATGTTCAAAAGGTTGTCTTAATGTCAGTGGTGTTCCAAAGGTTCAATCACATTCTGACTTTTATTGTGATTCCGGAAAATTGATTGGTATAATTGGGCGGTCTTTCTTGGTAATGTGATTAGTGCAACTCCCAAGAAAAGTAAATTTATTCACGGCTATGCAAACGACTTTCTTACACATTTCGTCTTTATGACTTTCTCCCGTCTACTTTTGCACATGTTGCGTATTGTTTTTTCTTCGATTAGTTGGCCCGCAAAGTTATTCCCATCCAACCAGACGAAGGCATTCAAAATAATGAATGCCCAAGAGCAGTTTCGAAATTGTTCTTTTTTTTTATTCAAGTGCTTGATTAATTTTCCAGCTAAAAGTTTACCACCCAACGTTCTCATCCCAGCTGTCTAGCCTTCATAATCATAATGTAATATTTATGTGGCTGCCCGGTCTGTCGGTCGGTCGACCATCCTGTCCGACACTTGAGTATGATGAATGTCCTCAACATATTTTCAAGGCCCGCCCAGGCCCATTGTTTCAATTCCTATCTTTAGTTGTGGTCTTGCCTAATTAATGAGCTCTAGGCCGCCCGAGCGCCTTCCCCAGGATTTCGCCTTTTGGGGAAAATCACAATACACTTGAGCGTGTCTATGTCTAACCCACCTCCTCATGTTGGCACATATATGGAGTACAAGTGTCGTAGCCTTTGGGAATATGCCTTTGGGTCTTCCCTTTATGTTGCCTGTCACATTAGGACTCATTTAAAGTCGAGTCAGGCAGAGTTGAGGGAATATTTACCCATCAAAAATAAGTGCCTATTATTTTCCAATCCTGCCCCAGCGAAAATGCTTTCAAAATTATTTTTTTATTGTTCGTGTTTTGAATTATAAATCAAATATTCAATAATCATTAAATAAATTGGCTTATAATAGAATCATTTTCAACGAATTATGCCAGCAAAAATTGTTTTGACCACAGCGTTGATTTCTGGTGAAGGAAAGAAGGAATTTGCAAATGTTCAGGTCAAGGTACAGTCAATTTAACCTCAATTTAAACTACCACCTAAGCTACCATTTTGCCCTTTCCCATTTGCTTGCTTATATAATAGGCAATAGCAGTTCTGGTCCCAATTTTCGGTTTTGCGGTTTTTCAATGCTGCCATTTGCATTTAAAGTTAGGTAAACCTAACTTCAGAAGGGTTTTCCAGGGCTACGTTTTGGTTTTCGGAATTTGATTTGTGCTGAAGATTAAAGCGGAAGTGGCTCGTTCTAGAAGCTTTACGGCCGGGTCCCAAATGGTCGGACCACTGAAAACTTTTTCTAATAAAAATGGAGCCCAAATTTTTAATAAATTTTAAAACGACCTTTGAATTTAGTTGATTTTTTCCACCGCGAAATCCGAGAGGGCTTAGTCCTGTGCGCATATCGCTGTCATTTCCGGCCTTCGCGTTCCAATTTTCTCACGCTTGTCTCACGCCCCCAAACCACCACGTCATATATGTAAGCCTCAGAATTCCCCAGAGCCAAAAGTTTCGTTGGTCTGGTGGAAATTTTCGAGTGGGAAAGTTGGGGCTGCGAATGCCGCTAGCAGGCGCCGAAAACTTTGCATAATCTTCGACCACTCCAGCTGAATTTCCCCCTTCTATACTCTCGATTTTCCGCGGCAACTGTCATAAATTATTCGGTGTCGATGCGAAAGGCAGGATGGTTGGATGGCTGATGGTCTGTTGGGATCTCGGGACCAAGTTGAATGCAAATTTAAAGAAAATTGTCGCGAAAAGTCGATTGCCAATTGCCGTTTAAGCCGTTCCTCCATCTGCAATCCGAGCCACATTAATTTCCGAGGCCCCCATAAATATGCAACTCGAGCCCAGAAGTTGAATATCTCGCAGCCGCACTGTTGTTGCACAAATTGGTTGCCAGTCGACTGGCGAGATGCTGCCATTTGAGCCGATGTTGTCTGCTAAATTGGCTTCCAATAACGTGGTCCACGCCAAAAGTGTTGGATCCCCCGATAACGTCCCTTAGAAAACCCCCATTCTATGCGGCCCGGCAGACGAACAATAGTGCCCATTGCATATTTTTGGCAAACAATGGCTCGGCGAGCCAAAGGACAAAAGGTGACCAAGGTCGCGGTGCACACATATTCCCGGCAACCAGAACAACCAGGGCAACCAGAGCGTGGCAACAAATGGGGAAAACGCATTTTTCCTGCACCACCTTGCAGCTGGTGTCGCCTTCCAAAAGTGTCGGCCCCGGAAACTGGGGGTTTGGTTTTCCCCCAATCCGCACCCCAAAACCATACCACCAACGGAAATGTATATGCGAGTGTGCACTCCGAATTTTCTGCTTAAAAAGTGCGACTTTTAATCCAGGTGAAGAATAAATTACAATATAAGTTTTAGTTGCATTAGGCAGTAACAATTTTTGGGAAAATATTTCTAATAATGTTTATGGATTGCATTAACAAATAACGAGGAGTAATGGGCAAATGATTTATGCCCATGTAAGTAAGTTATTTAAGGCCTTGCTGGATTTTTGACTAACTAATTGGATTTATTTTGAAGAGTATTGGCAACCTGGATTTATTTTAAAAAGTCACTAAACCTAAATCACATGTTAGGGTGTAAACCTTAAAGGCCTTTAGAGTCTGACGAATAGTAAGTACTTCAAATGAAATGAATAAGTTTCCTTGAACTGTTAAATTTGAATAGGAAAATTGATCTTGTTGTCTAAGAAAGTTAAATGTAATGCATTGCATCAATCACAAATAAGGTTATTAGTTATGATATGATTTAATTCTCTGAAAAAAATGGCCTAATTAAAAAAAACTAATAAAGGTGAATATTTGAGATGAGGAAGAGTTGCATAAAATTAGTATTTGCAGAGCAAACAGGCATTGCATTTGCACAATTCGAACCTTTTAGTTTAAACCCATTATACTTTTTTCTTTTGTTGTTCGAAGCACTTTAATTCCCATTGATATTTGCAGAAATTGGTTTGAACTTCAGACAATATAACGATTTTTCAAGGAGAATAAAACAAATCTCAAGGGTAATCATGTTTGTTAAAAAATGTAAGACTTGATAATCTATATGTTAATTTCACATTTAAATGCAATGAAGGATAAAGGATATTAGCAGATTAACAACGAACAGATAGGTGGCAGCGGTGCAAAAAATATTTGAAGTAAGTTTAAAGCAACCTTCAAAAGTTGACCTCAACCTTAGCTAGCAAGCGGAAGAGTAAACCATTTTTCATTTAGAAAAACAGTCCTTAGAGCAACAAAAACAATTACTCCTTTTTCTGGCAAAACGGAGTATATTAGCTAGAGAGGTTCTAAATGGAACACGATAATTAGCCAGAGTGATGCCAAATCCTTATTAAATTTCCTTGTTTGGCTTGCCAAAAATTTTAAAAGTCCTTTGGAATATAAATCATGGTCGTTGTGGGGCCGTCCTCGCTGGTTTCCACAGCACCATAGTAGTTCTCACTCACATGTCTGGCAAATGGAAAAGAGCTGACACAGTGGGAAGGCATTTTTCACTTGGCTCTCGTTGGCACACTCAATTACCACCTAATGTCCTTACTTGAGCACAATTTACGCAAACATTTGGATGCGGATTGGGCGGGAAAGTGGCTGGGAGATGGAGATGGGAAAGTGGCGCCCGAATTCCGATTGCCCCCGCCCGGCTGCGTAAATGCTGCCAACTGAATGCAACATGAATTCACATTCTGCAATTTTTGGTACTGCCGTTGCCTACCCAACAAAAAAAAAAGGGAAAAATAATATTTTGCTGCGATTTGTTCGCTGTGTGAGCAAGCTGTAATGACTTTGCTGTTTTTCTGATTTGTTTGCTGTCTGCACGAACAAATTACACAATTTTTTTGCTGTTTTAAGTTCTGTTTATGTTTTTCATTTGCAATGCACTCATGGCATCTCACATCAACCATATATAGTCTTTAAGACTTTAATTTAATAATGAAATTAGGGGACTCAATGTACATAACATGCAAAGCCTTTATTAATGGCCTTCTCAATTACGTAACTTAACAGATTTTCTGTGAACAACATCCCCATTAAAACCACATTCCTAGACCAAGTTGTGGTCGACAAGACTCAGAAATTAATACGAAATTCCAAGAAATTCCATGACAAAGACGAATTTTCCTAATAATTATTGAAATTTAAAAGGATTATCCATTTTAAGACCCTCTTATTTGCTAATGTCTTCGGCTTATGTGTAAGTAGGAAGCCCCTCAGGCAATTAAATAAAGTCGAAAGGGAAGCTTTCATTGCACTAGCTGCTGGTTTTTAATTAAATCAGTATCAGGAAAATCAATTTAGACGCCGAAGCCCCAGCAAACGTCAGTTTTCATTTGTCTCAGGCTTAGGGCTCCTTAGCGGCTGCAAGTACCCAGTCAAACTGAAAGCAGCTTGGCTCATTAAAGCGCCAAACAATTTCCGTTCCGGAAGTCGTCGACAGCGCGACAAACTCCTTACACTTTCCCATTTTCCCCACCTCTTTTCTACCATTTTCCGGGAAGGCGTTTAAAATGCAGCCGGATGAACAAAAGAAGTCAAAAGAACATCGTTGCAAGTAATGCAAGGAATTTACGATGCCATTCCGATGGCACTTCTTCGGTAGTTGGGCTTCCAGGTGTTTGTTTATACTAAGTCGGCTGGGAATTTCAGTTGAAACTCGAAGTAAAAGTGAAATGATAAATTGAATGGATAGATTGTTTGAATTGTAAACAAGCACTTATAAAATTAAATTATTTCTAGAACAATTTACCGAAGGTTTTGTTCTCCTAACTGGTCTTAAAAAAGTCGTTAATGTGAATGAACAATTTTTTTTTAATTCTAGAAATTCTTAATATAGTTATACCCGTTACTCGTAGAGTAAAAGGGTATACTAGATTCGTCGGAAAGTATGTAACAGGCAGAAGGAAGCGTTTCCGACCCCATAAAGTATATATATTCTTGATCAGGATCACTAGCCGAGTCGATCTAGCCATGTCCGTCTGTCCGTCTGTCCGTCTGTCCGTCTGTCCGTCTGTCCGTCTGTCCGTCTGTCTGTCCGGATGAACGCTGAGATCTCGGAAACTATGAGAGCTAGGCTATTGAGATTTGGCGTACAGATTCCTGAGCTTCCTACGCAGCGCAAGTTTGTTTCAGTAGACTGCCACGCCCACTCTAACGCCCACAAACCGCCCAAAACTGTAACTCCAACAGTTTTGATGCTAGATAAAAAATTTTAACTGAAATGTATTGTTCTCATCAATACCTATCGATTGACCTAAAAAAAAGTTTGCCACGCCCACTTAAACGCCCACAAACCGCGAAAACCTGTGACGCCCACAATTTGCATGCTAGATAAAAAATTTTTCTGAAATGTATTGGTGTCGTCAATACCTATCGATTGATCCAAAAATAATTTTGCCACGCCCACTCTAACGCCCATAACGCTTAAATCTGTCTACCGCCGGTAGGTGGCGCATTTTAATTTCGCTTTGCTGCTTGCATATCTCCATTTCCCTTTGAGTAACGGGTATCTGATAGTCGAGGTACTCGACTATAGCGTTCTTCCTTGTTTTTATCTTGATTTTAAAAAAAATACGTTTTTCAGGTCTAAATTTTTCTCAAAATTTTAAAATTTTGTGCAAATAGTTTTCTGAGTGTATGGATATCAGACAGATAACTATATCCTTTACCTGTTTATATGGAAAATTTCCAAGAGGTTAAAGGTATTTGGTTATATGACACTGATTCATATAGAATATTTAGTATTTATAGTCACATCATTTAATTGGTATAATTTTAAAGGGTATTGAATCATAAGCTACGTGTATAGACAGTTAAATAACTATAAGAAAAGGCTAAAAACTATTCAAAATAGTGTTGCATGCTGAGTGATTGCTTTTGATACTATTTAATAGTAAAACTCTAGAAAGTAGTAAGTTTGTATTGTTTTGTTGAGAGAGTAGCTATTTAATTGGTCAAATTAAGAATTCGATGGGTTGGGCCCATTTAACTATTATATTGTTCAATTTAACCCAATATTTTTTTTTGTGTGTAGTTTTAAGCCATCATTTGGCATATGAAAGTGAAGATATAGTGCAACTTAAGGCATCTTGGAATATGGAGACATTAAACTGCGTTAATTACCCGACAGTCTTTATGTTTGCTTATGTTTGATGCATATTATAGTGTGTTTGCATGCGAGTGTCTATTAATTAGAGCACGTACACAAACACAGAGAGCAATAATCAAAGCTGCAAAATATGGGGAGGGGTGGTGAATATTATGATATTGCCAACTGCACTCGCGTAATTAGCAACAAAATGTAGTGCATATTAAAAATAGCAACCAGCAGAGATAGGAAATTGTAGCTATGTGTTGGGGCGCGTGGCAAATGAAAAATGATAATTTCTTTTTTTTTAGGCAAGTGCTCATGTTCGCATTGGCAGACAAACGTTTTAATTATGTTCATTATTATAGGCGGCTTAATTAAAAAGTCCACTCAAACAGACATAGGAATAAGTACCACTGGACTTGTGTGGGCTGTAAAAGCAGAATGTCACGCCCTGGCATGAGATTTGCAGGCAGGCCAAGTTTAATTGCCGTAGGTCACAGAGGACGTGACTCTGCACCTAATGAACTAAAGCTGTTCCTGGTATAGTCTCAGGTTTTTCCGATAGAAGCAGAAATGGTAACGGCAGGTTTTTCTTATCAGAGCATCAAGGGTGGCTTAAAGAACTCATATGAAACCTTGGTATATTCTTTATAATACAAGCTTGTTGTGTTTTTAAGGCATCCAACGTAGTCTCTTCTGAGCAAAGTCGTTTTAAAAGCACAGAACTGTGGTTTTAAGTTTAAAGGACCCTTTATATTAACATCCTGATAAGATAAAAACCCTTTAAGTGTTATTTTTATCTGCATCACTACAATATCATATATTTGTTTTTGGAGAAAATGTTTGTAAGCTGGTACTATCATTGCAAGCACCCAAGAAAAATCCCTTTTTATATAGATACGCATGCCAGGCCGTAGTATATTACAGTGCAGCACATTGAACATGAAAAATTCCAGCAGATTATATTAGTTTGTACTGTTTGAAGGAACTAACTTTCCTCTTACTCCACCCTGCTTCTTTCCTTGCAGCTGGGCCCATTATTAGCGGCTTGAGGAGCACACACGTAACTTTGATGATAATGATGATGATGATGCAGACATCGAGGTCCTGGCAACAGGAATCGGAAGTGGAGCAACGAAAACAACATAAACAACCATGGCCAACTGATGGGGCAAACATATCAGCGGCTTACGACCGTAACAGTGATAATGACGATGGCAACCACGGGGTGGTGCATAATGAAAACAACGATGGCAGCCCGAGCAGCTCAACGAATTTTAGCACTTCCGCCTTCCGACAGCGGGAACAGGAACTCCCACCCACCGGTCAACAGAGAACCCGGATACCCTCCGCTGGACCCGGATCCTCCAGCTCCACCTCCATTTCCAGCTGGACAATGCTGCTCACCCTTCTCTCGATTTCTGCCCTGACATCCTCCGCAAATGTCTCAACCCCCAGCCATCTGACCATCAACGGCAGCATTGGCAGCACCGATTACATACTGCTCCCCGGGGACTCCACAACAGCCCTGATTCCTGTCCAGACCACCGGGATCTCGGAGGTCGGAGGTGCCGGACTGGCGGAGCTCGAGGACGAGGAGGATGCGGAGAAGGCCAGTGAATATATCTTCGATCGCACCGACGTGCGCATTATATTCATCACCCTTTACACTCTGGTGTTTTGCTGCTGTTTCTTTGGTGAGTAAGACAAAGTTTAATAACATGTTGGTCAGATGTTACAGCCTTTTTATAGACTTCTTGAAAAGTATAAAAAGTATGTAGGTAACAGGCCAAATTAAGGGATTTAGACCCTTCAAAGTTTTACAAAACAGAAACACTTTTTAAGTAGCTAACAAAGTTGTGCGCTTCATTATAAATCATTTCAAATATTAAATTGTGTAACAAAATATTTAAAGAATACTTACAATTTTCCTAAATGTTCTTAGTCGTCAGGCTGCCAGTGATGGTTAATTATCTAACAATGTTTTAATTGAAACTATTTCTCTAAGTGAACTGCCTAACATTTTTCCTTACATTTACAAGATTTTTTCTGGGAATATTCGCAGAATACATGTATGTATTTGCTCTGCTATTCATTAATCAGGTCCTGGCTGAATGTTATGTTTTATTGTACTATATGCTGTGCTTGATGGGGCACAAAGGGCAGTCGAAACATGGAAGTCAGGAAAAAGAGTAGGCAGTTTGCGGTGGCCCTAGGGATAGTATTCCGGGTCTACGAGAATGCATGAACTTACGCCTGACTTGCCAATTATTCAATGTCCAGTCTTCCAAGCCATATTGAAGTACATTCGAAGCTTTTGCCTTTTTCTTTTTCTTGTTCCCTTGTTCTTAGTTCTTTTGGGTAGTAGTCGTATTTGAATGTCTTGTTCTAGTGATTGTAGACATATGGTTCAATTAGCTCCAATTGCTCATAAGCAGGGGAAGTCAAATCGTGTTATTACATCAGTACAACAACACATATATTTTGGGTCATAACAAATTGGCCAACCAGATCAAGAATATTAATAAAATAAAAAGAACCCTTTAAAAAACTTTAGTAATTTGAACTTTACCCTACCCATTTTTTCCTCATCATTGCAAATTCTTTGTTAAAAAATAAATTACTAGATATATACTATTTTTACGACTTCTTTGAAACCATTTTATCCTATTAAAATCTAAATGTCGTGCAGAAACTGAATTGTACAAAAGCCAAAGCGATTATATCTTTCAAAATTTAAGGTTTCGTCTAGACATTAACCCGGCCCTCCCACGGCCCATGTGGCACATTAAAACGAAAGCATTTAATTGATAGCACTCATTAGGCCATTTGTTATTTGTTCTCAGCAATGCTTAATTGCAGACCCACACATAAACATAAGATGTCCTTCGGCCTGGCTGCTTATCTGGCACCGGACGGTTAGAATCAATTATGTCGTTCGATCGGGCGTTTTGCGGGTGTTGACCAATCTGGGTGTTGGCCATCGTCAGTTGTAGGCTTTATGACCCGCAGTGACACCGGCATCAGCATCAGCATCCCCAATAAAAGAGGGGAACATGTGTATTCGCCATGCCGAGTGGCGACAAACAGTCGCCCGCCCATTAGGCACAGACATGGGGGCGTGGCCGGGCATTGTGCGGACAATTGCAAAGTGTAAGCAACTTACATAGTTCACTTCACAGGCGACCGGAATGTGGGCGGAAATGGGGGCGGGGCGGGCGCAATTTACATCGTTCAGTCACGTTTAAGGCTTTGTTTGGATATTTGTTTGTGGCTGTCACTCGAACAAGTAACTTTATTGCCATTTTTTCTGCATTGCGTGAGCTTCGAGTGCGAATATTTGTTTCCTTAACTAATTGCTTTGAGCTTACGAATGGCACTGCAATATTTAAAAGTATTTTAATGTCCTTGGTACTCGGAACAAGTGCGTTTTTGGGTGATAATTTATCCGATTTTTTTATTGAAAATGTTTGTTTTCCCTACTTTAAATATGGGGTAGGTTTTACTTTAACATTTGGGAGATGCACAACGGTTTTAAAGTTTTCTTAAATATTACTCATACGACACGTATGCGGGTTACAATTAAAGAGAATCGTCCTCTCACTTGACTTGTCAACCTATACATTTTGTTAGAATATATATAAGAGAATTGGATCAAAAAGAATTTGTTCTCTGAAATCTAATTCGCCTAGATTAAATTCATTTTTGAATCAAAGGCAACAGTACGTATGAGTAATACATTTTGAAGACAAAGCGCAGACCCTAAAACTTATTTTGATATTTGTTTCTTTTAATAATTAGTATTATTTTTTAAAGCTAAAAATGCATTTATTAAGATATAAAAGTAGCCAATAAATGTTTCATTTTCAAAATCTTACTTTTATAGTGCATTTTGGAATATGTCCATGGGTTAGTGCCTTATAGAGTAGCGAATGCTATACAAAAGCAACTAATTTGATAAATTAATAAATTAAAGCGAAAACTTCTTACCATCCTATAAATAATCTTGTATACACGTGTATCTATCTTTGATGCTTGAACCCACTGGTGCTCCTCTTACAAATCCCGATGCAGTCCTCCCTCCTTAATATCGAATTTCAGAGCACGCCTCGGAGTGTTACACGTTTTTGGTATTTTTTGGCAGCTCGGCTTCTCTGGCTTTTTGTTTTCTGCTTTTTTGCTCTCCCATTTCCTGTCACCCTGCCCGGTGTAATTAAAAAACTTTTTCTCGACATTTGTTTGCCATGTGAGGCCCCAAAATAAATGTTTCGTTCTGGCCCATTCTCTTGTAAGAGGCTCCAAGTGCAGTACAAATTACACAGCAAGCTTCATATGACTAAAAGATTATTGTGATACATGTTTAACCCTTTATTTTAGGTGAAACAGTACATTAAAAAGGAAAGTAATAACGCTTTAAGCTGTAAATTGCTTGTTTATATTGCCTTTTGAGTCAATAAACGGAACCGGTAGATACTTTTTAAGGACCCTAATTAAAAAAAACAAACAAATAATATTTTAATTATTTGTAATGTAATGCCCAAAATGAAAATCAAAGGGATTGTGAAATTAATGAAAATTCGTAGAAGCCGCGAATTTGTGTGGAAAAATTCGGGTGAAATTCATTTCGCATGAGTAATGCGAATTAAACCCGAAATTGGGTGCGAAATGAGCCCTTTCTGGGCAAATTGGATTACTGCAGTTGGGGTCCAGATGGTGAGTTAGTTTAGCTTTAAATGGAATTTCTGACCACAGTTGCCATTTGCGGTTTAAGTGGTAGAGGAGCTCTAATTTATGCTTGAATGGGCACGTTTCTGAACCCTGTGGGGAAATTTTCTGTGAAACTTACATTATGCTGTTACTGGCAGGAAAAATTCTTAGAAAACGTGAACGGTTTATTGCAAATTGTCATCTAATATTTCAATTGCTTTTCCATTTCTTGGTAACAATTGAGTTTTTAGCTCGAACTATTTGCAAAGTATAGAAACATAGTCCGTTTTCGCTAGAAAAATAGTTTGATAAAATATTTCCTATCCTTTTTATGATTTTCTATCTCTTCCAGCATTTGTCATCTTTAAGTGATGGTACATTTTTCTTTTATATTTTCAGGTAACCTACTTGTTATTTTGGTGGTCACATTATCTCGACGATTGCGCTCAATCACGAATTTTTTCCTGGCAAACTTGGCGTTTGCAGACTTTTGTGTCGGACTCTTCTGTGTGATGCAGAACCTGTCTATTTATCTCATAGAAAGGTGAGTGACAGTTATAAGAAATGATTTTTTCCCATGTTTTATTAACGTTTTATTGTGCTCGAGAGGAGCTAAACAATGCTAGAGAAGCTGAAAAAGGTGGCGACTGACAAGACCCGAACTAGAATCAGGTTCCTCCTTGTATGATTATCTGTATAAATTTTGCTTATAGGTAAAATCTAAAAATTATAACTAAATTGGCAACGGGTTCTTCTTTTCTTCATTTTTTAAAAGGGTAAATGATCTATAATATATCACGTGTTATTTTCTACATTCGAGTTAGAACTATCGGTATGTTCAATAAAATGCAACACAAAAGTGTGATCTTTCAAGTGAAACATTTACACATATGAAACGGGAAACTTTCACTCTGCAGGCGGCACTTTCATGACAGCCTTTTTGCCCACCCCTTTCACAGCTTTCACTCCAATCATGTTTATATGCATTGTGTTTCTTAACTTTCTTAAAAACACGTCGTTGCGACGTGAGCAAATAAAAAGCGCACAAATATGAATGCGGAAAAATGGCAAAAAAAAAAGTTCTGTTTGAAAATTCGAACAATGAAATGTGCAAGGATTTCCTGATTTCAAGCAGTAGAAAAAAAAATGCAAAGCGACTGACGTCCTGTTTTTTTATTGAAATATGTTTAAAGTTGAATTTTTAATTGAAGTGAATATAAAAAATATTTAAATATGAAGATGAAGTTGAATTTTATTGATGAATTTGAATTTGATCCTGTGACAGCTATACTCAGGTCTTTGGATAAACAGTATCAAGAATAGATATTAATTCGCTGGAGCTGCTAAAAAACATGTATTCAAGTATAGTGATTAATTTTATGCCATTTGAAGGTTGACATGTAATGAAGGTCATTAAAATAAAGACAATTATGACGTATTGAACGCTCCGCTGCGACACAGAAATAATATTTTCCTTTATAAGTAAAAGCCCTTTCAGGCAGTGCACTGCAGTGGCCCAAATGGCCACTATACCAAAATGGCTGCCACAACAAAAAACTCCATTTAAAATGAAAATGGCTGCGCTCTTTGGTCAGCAGTCTAAAAGCCTTAAAAAAAATGTAAAAAGCTTTTCAGGAAGTGAAATTTAATCAGCGGTCACTACAGACTTCGCAGATTCAATGGTGTTTCCTAATCAGCTTTCAGCTGCCAAAAAAGTAAATTATAAAAATGACCAATCTGTGGGCCTGCATAATTTTATCTAATTATGCACACAATTTGATGGCAATCAAAAAATATATGCACAACGAGATAAGATTAGGGTAAATCATCATAAATTATGCAAAAACTGATTGCGGTCAATGATAATGATCTACCCAAATAACTAAAATATACTTGTCATGTTTTTCCTGCTTCTATTTTGGCTTTCAACCATGACTTATCTTTAAGGACATTTACACGTTGTGCTGCATTAAACTTTTTAGGAGGTATTTTATACATGTTTATATATTGTACTAAAAGATTGTACTATTAAAGTATTATTGGTCATGGTTTAACGCACGAACGCTGTGCACAAACGGAATTATGTGGTAGAGCTAATAACGAAATCCAATGATTCGTCGCCTCCTTTAATTTTAGCCGAAATAATAATAAAAAGGAAAAAGCTTTTCGCCCCATAAAATACTAAAGACATCTTAATGTCGCATTAGTTTCGCTGGCGTGTCATAAAATTTTATGTGACTGGCCCTAAATTAGGATCCGACACTTTGAGGCTAAACAAAGGCAGGGGGACTCTTAAAAGGACGAAACTTTCTCCCATAAACAATTATTAATTCTACAGAGTGTGCCTTTCTATTTTCAGCTGGGTTTTCGGTGAGTTCCTGTGTCGCATGTACCAGTTTGTACACTCCCTGAGCTACACGGCCTCGATTTTCATCTTGGTTGTCATTTGCATGGAGCGTTACTTCGCCATAGTGCATCCCATAACTTGCAAACAGATCCTAACTGCAGCTCGTCTGAGGGTAAGTTGAAAAAAACTATAAATGTAATTTATAACATGATATTATAGCAGCAATTGTCGAGTTATAAGGGTTGTATGTTAAGTGTCTTGATAACGAGTTAAAATATTGAAAGTAAAAGTATTCAAAATTAAGTTGATGGACCTTCCTCTTTATTTTCGATTCATTTTCACAACTTTTATAACTCAATTTGAATACAATTTGCAAGCTAATGAAACTTATTAGACCGAGCCCAAAGAGTCATGCAAATTTAGCGTCAAAACAGTCTCGAAGGGCTTAATAAGCTGTGGGCATAACTTTGCGGCCGCAAAAACTTTTCCCCTCTGGGGAAAATAATCCAACGCTGAATGGGTTAACCCACACACCCAGATTATTCCGATTTCAGGGTGCCTCCGACACTGTCACAAAAAATAATATAAATTTTGGTAATGACGATTGTCCTAATTAAACTACAAGGGACATAAAGACAACAAAATGGGCCCACCATTAACATGCAAATTCTGTGTGTTCATTCGCAATTTAACAAATTGTTTGCGTGTTTGGCAGCCCAGTAGACAAAACAAAATAAAACGAAACGTCAAACGTGCGTGTTTCTTACAGATGGTCATTGTCACAGTTTGGATTACATCGGCCGTATACTCGACGCCCAAGTTTGTTTTCAGCAAGACCATTAAAAACATTCACACGCAGGACGGCCAGGAGGAGGAGATTTGTGTCCTGGACCGCGAGATGTTCAACTCCAAGTTGCTGGACATGATTAACTTTGTGCTGCTCTACGTAATGCCGCTGTTGGTAATGACGGTAAGAGAATGTTTTTTTTTTAAATTTGTAAGCTTGTTTAAAAATTGAGAACAAGATAAGCTTGTATTGATCAAATTCCATATCGCTTTTGGTCTGAAATGCCCCGTGTCACTTTGTTATATTCAAAACAGGATTTCTAAAATAACACACTGTGTCCCAAATACAATAATGTTAAAATGTGAAAAACAATTGTTTACACACACAGTCCATTTGTATTTTTATCACGACGTGTTATTAACATGACTGGTTCTAAACAGTTCTAAACGCAATGTATTATTAACACAGGAGGTGATTTTACCACAATTAACATAATCAAAAAAAAAACAAAATAATAAAAACAAGGAAGAACGCTATAGTCGAGTACCTCGACTATCAGATACCCGTTACTCAGCTAAATGGAGATATGCAAGCAGCAAAGCGAGATTAAAATGCGCCACCTACCGGCGGTAGACAGATTTAAGCGTTATGGGCGTTAGAGTGGGCGTGGCAAATTTATTTTTGGATAAATCGATAGGTATTGACGACACCAATACATTTCAGTTAAAATTTTTTATGTAGCATGCAAATTGTGGGCGTCACAGGTTTTCGCGGTTTGTGGGCGTTTAAGTGGGCGTGGCAAACTTTTTTTTAGGTCAATCGATAGGTATTGATGAGAACAATACATTTCAGTTAAAATTTTTTATCTAGCATCAAAACTGTTGGAGTTACAGTTTTGGGCGGTTTGTGGGCGTTAGAGTGGGCGTGGCAGTCTACTGAAACAAACTTGCGCTGCGTAGGAAGCTCAGGAATCTGTACGCCAAATCTCAATAGCCTAGCTCTCATAGTTTCCGAGATCTCAGCGTTCATCCGGACAGACAGACGGACAGACGGACAGACGGACAGACGGACAGACGGACAGACGGACAGACGGACATGGCTAGATCGACTCGGCTAGTGATCCTGATCAAGAATATATATACTTTATGGGGTCGGAAACGCTTCCTTCTGCCTGTTACATACTTTCCGACGAATCTAGTATACCCTTTTACTCTACGAGTAACGGGTATAACAAGGAAGAACGCTATAGTCGAGTACCTCGACTATCAGATACCCGTTCCTCAGCTAAATAGAGATATGCAAGTAGCAAAGCGAGATTAAAATGCGCCATCTACCGGCGGTATACAGATTTAAGCGTTATGGGCGTTAGAGTGGGCGTGGCAAATCGATAGGTATTGTCGAGACCAATACATTTCAGTTAAAATTTTTTATCTAGCATAAAAACTGTGGGCGTCACAGGTTTTAGCGGTTTGTGGGCATTAGAGTGGGCGTGGCATATTCGCGTAACAAACTTGCGCTGCGTATAAGGCTACGGAATCTAAATCTGAAATCCCAATTCTCTATCTTTGATAGTTTCCGAGATATCCACGTTCATACTTACGATTTTTTGAAGTTTGTGGGCGGTTTATGGGCGTTAGGGTGGGCGTGGCAAACTTTTTTTTGGGTCAATCGATAGGTATTGATGAGAACATTACGTTTCAGTTAAAATTTTTATTCTAGCATCAAAACTGTAGGAGCCACAGTTTTGGGCGGTTTGTGGGCGTTAGAGTGGGCGTGGCACTCTACTGAAACAAACTTGCGCTGCGTAAGAAGCTCAGGAATCTGCACGCCAAATCTCAATAGCCTAGCTCCCATAGTTTCCGAGATCTCAGCGTTCATCCGGACAGACGGACAGACGGACATGGCTAGATCGACTCGGCTAGTGATCCTGATCAAGAATATATATACTTTATGGGGTCGGAAACGCTTCCTTCTGCCTGTTACATACTTTCGGACGAGTCTAGTATACCCTTTTTCTCTACGAGTAACGGGTATAAAAATAGGAATATTATTATAAATTTAAATAAAAGTGATTGGAGAGTTCATGTTTGAAATTAAGCATTTTGAACATGCCCTTTTTCTTTTACTCAGATTAGTTTTAGTAATCGTCTTTCTTCTTGAATAATTGTTTATTATTAATAATTAATCTAATTTAAAAATCGATAAATACAATTTTTTATATAATTTTTACTGTTCAAGGGTATAAATGATAAGTGCAAATTTTCCTGCAATATCAACTTGACCGTAGCCCTATTTTTCACAGTACTAATGTGTTACAATTTTAGCATTAAATGAACGGTCTATGTAATACAATGCATAAATTTAAAAAGGGGGATATGGAAAAATAATATGGGATTACTAAGGGTTATCTAATTGTTTCGAAAAAATGTTCAGTCCTATTCCCTTGCGTATTCCCAATGGAATTTTTTTAAATAAATAGTTATTTGGTAGTTTTATTATCCCAAGGGGTGCTTGGCAGATTTCTGGTACCACGAACCGAAAATACAACTTATTCGTGGGGTTGTGGTTGTGGTTATAGCTTCGTCTTCCGAGCGCAGTGTAATCGATAAGCTTTGCCAAACTTCCAGGACAATATCGTCGCTTGTACTGTGATGAAATTTGAATAATGAAATTAACCACGAACACATTTGCATTGCAGGTGCTGTACAGCAAAATCGCCATTGCCCTGTGGCGCAGTTCGCGGGGTCTTACACCGCATGTGGCGCAGCACCATCAGCACCAGCAGCCGCAGCAGGCATCCTGCCAGGACGGCGGCATGGGGATGGGGATGCACAACAGCATGTACCATCACCACCAGCACCACCACCACCAGATGCACCACCAGCTCCCCTCAGCAGCGACAACAGCAACCTCGGCAGGATCTGCTCCTCAGGCAGGAGGGGGAGTGGGAGTGGGCGTGGGTGGAGGTCCTGGCTCCTCACTCGCTTCCGCCGGCAGCAGCACCACCTCCTTGTCCCGCAAACAGAGCAGCAAATATGAGAAGCGCGGCGTCAGCATCACGGAGAGTCAGGTGAGCTGCCACGAAAAGAATGCCTCCCAAAAATATACAATAAACAAGAAGAAACGCTATAGTCGAGTGCTTCGACTATCAGATACCCCTTACTCAGTTTCAAACTTCAAATAAAATAAAAGTCAAAGACATTTCTATAGCGCCACGGCATCTAGCGGACCTTAGCGGTACTACTGACCATGTCGAGGCCTGTTTAACTTAGTAGTCAAAACTTTTAGAATAACAATGCTAAAGGTACGATTCTCAGCATTTAGATAGATAATGATCAGTAAAATCAATTTCAATTTAAATTTTTACAAAATCTTCAAAAATGTGTAAACTAGACAGGTTTTAGCGGTATGGGCGTTTGTGGACGGAAAATAAACTTGCGCTGCGCAAGAATCTCTAGAATCTGCAAGCTTTATCCCAACTTTCTAGCTCTAATAATTAATTTCCGATATGTCAGCGTTCATACGGAGGATTTTAGGCGGCTTGTGAGCGTTACAGTAAGCGAGTTACATACCTTTTCCCAAATACAATATACCATTTTGCACTTTGAGTAAACGGTATAAACAGCAGGCTTAGAAAGGGTATTATAAAGCATTAAAAGCCATCATAATAAACCAAAAATGGAGTCGCAACTTTGTCGCCTAATTGGCCAGAACGGCTTTAACTTCGATTTGGTTCGGTACGTGCTATGCGGTAAATAATGTTTCTTGGAAATCACATCGCTGTTCAGGCACTAATTTATTAGATACATGGCAGAGCTCTCAGTCGTAAAAACTTTTCCCAGGAGATTTTATTCCCGCAATTTTGCCGGGCCAAGTGGCGAGGGTCCTTGGAGCAGGAGCAGGTGTCAATTCACATTAAGGCTATCGCTGACCTCGACCACAAACTCAGCCCGTGTTGTGACAGCTGGTGGAGCGAGGAAATAAACCACCTAGCCAAGTAGAACTGCAAGTGAGACGCCAAAGTTATGGCCAAAGTGTTTTTTCCATTATTGCTGGCCGGACAGCAGGTCCAATTGGTCAGGTGTGTTTCTGAGCTTGACAGGAGCTTTGCCATGCAACTGGCACACCTGCAAGCTCGATTGGTCTTTATCAGCATCAGCAGCTTACTTCACATATAGAAATCTATATATAACAAAAATGAGATTGGACACGTAAATAAATAATGAGATATTTAGTTTCGATTGTGCGCGACAGTTTAAAAATAATATAACTTAAAGGGAATGCCTTTTTAAGACCATAAAAAAAATGTAACTTAGGAATCCTAACTAAGGATCTTACTTTTTCTAAGAAAAGTTGTAAAATAATTACCCAAACATGGTCTAACAGATGAAATTTTCATATAAATATAGTTTCCTAAAATTTAGAAATAAGATTTTTAAGTACTGAAAGTAAAATGTATACCTTATTAGCTTTATACTTTTTATTAAAGTGGAAAGTAAAGGTACCAATTTTGGTGGAACCTCAGTTCAGTTAGTATAACACCTCTGTAAGACATTTACATAACTACATAATTTTCTGCTATCCCTTAACTTTTACCCCCTACTCGCCATGATCCACAGATAACAACTTAACTATCTTTTTGTTGCACTCTCTTCTCTCTCTTTCTACATTTCGTTTGATCAATAATACCATTTTGGTCCCCTCCTTCTTGTAACCCCACAATTTTACCAACCACACACAACAACACCACAAATTAGCTTGATAATTGCAAGGTAGGTTATCAAAATCGATAAGATAATGGCTCCAAAGGGCTGCTGAGACCTGACCGAAACCTAATGTCATTACAATTACACCTGTTAATCCGCACAGGTGTCCCTGGAGGCCGATCGTCCCATTGTCAGCGCCTGCCGCAAGACGAGCTTCTACCACCACTCCCATGCGCATCACCAGCGGTCAGGAGCCTCCTCCGGGGGCGGTGGTGTGGGAGGGGGCGGGGCCGGAGGTGCCTCCCACATGTCGCACTCGTCCAGCAATGTCCTGCGAGCCCGGCGCGGAGTCGTCCGTATGCTGATAATATTCGTGCTGACATTCGCCCTCTGCAATCTGCCGTATCATGCCCGCAAAATGTGGCAGTACTGGTGAGTAGTCCACCCACCAAAACCATCATATCCCACACCATCCATACCATATACCATCCATTCATTCCACTTGGCCGGTACGCAAACAATATTTTATGGTATACTGCACCGGGAATTGACGAACATTTGCATATTCGGCCGATTGACGGGAAATTAACATCTGCCAGTGGGCAGATAAGGCCGAGATGGCTTCCTGCTGGATTCAAGGCTGGTAAACAATTAAGTCATCAATGGGTATCCAACCAACCAAGTAACCCACCAGTTTTCAGCTCAACTTTGGCTTCGAGCTAAATCGATTTGAAAACGCTCCTCCCTTTTTTGCAAACCAATTTCGTTCTAATGACGGAAAATACGCTTTCTTCTCTTCCTTTCAAAAGCGGACGCCAAACAGAAGTCCGGCTTAAACAGCCCTTTGGCTATCAGTTCCGCTTCCGGTGGGGCATTTAAAATGCACTGATAAAAAATTTATACGAAATCATAGTCATATTGACAAAATTCAGTATCAATATCAACTTTTTTAAAGATCTTTTTAAAGATATACTTACGATCGTTTTAGTTGCCGTATTGTTTTTATACTCTTTACCGATTTAAGAGTTTTGCAATTTTCAATATCACTTTAACATTATTAAAAAATGATACATATTGATCGCTGGAATTTTGTTCTCAGTGTAGGTGGGTCGCCTTCCTGTCTTTGAATTTGGGGCACTCTGGGGTAATGGTGATTCGTGGGCGGTCCAGAAAAACTCACTGGGTGCTTTGGGAGTGTTGTTTGCAGTCGAGCGACGAGCTAAATCGAGGAGGAGTTAATTGGTCCTTGGGTAAAGCTAAAACCCTGCACTTAAGCATAGCCTCTGACTACTTTCTACCCGTAAATGAAAATGCTTTCCAAGCCTTTCGATTTTGCACAAGGTATAAAAGCAAACTTAAACATATACCAGAAATCCGCTTGTATTGATGGTGCTATCGTTTTTATTACTAGTACTTGTACACTCAAAAATATCAAAATAAAATATTAATTCGTACCTCAACTTTTTCCACATTTCCAACAAATCATAAACATTTTTTGGTAACAACGCCAAAAACTATTGAGGTCTTCTCTAAAGTCTCTGCTGATTTGCTACGTTGCACTTTTGGCAGACACCCCAAAAATTTATTTGAATTTTATTCCCAGTCTGCGGGAAAAATAGCTGAAACGCATGACTCTTTCCAACCGCAGTTAGCGCACTCAATTTGCACAAATGTGAAATGTATTGCTGGCGAAAATACCTTTATGATTTCTTGGCAAATACAAGCGAAGGCACATTATCCCACAGTCCCACAACCCCGACGGTGCCATAATTGAGATTTATGTCTAGCATGACTGGGCTGCGAGAGTTGTTTACTTGTCTGGAATTTTAGTTTTCATTTATTTGAAGAATTGGCTGCCCAGGGATGTTTGCATTGTAAGGTGGATTGGTGGATTCGGTGTGGAGGAGGTCTCGGGCAGCTTGACTCTTGGTCTACCTCAGAAAAATGTCAGCAATTCTGTCCCATAATGGCCATTTCAATGGCAAGTTCTACTCAACTGGAACAGATAATAAACAAGCAAATAGATAAATATGTAAGCGACATTTTGACGGATGTCTTTCAGTGGCTAAAATGAAAAAACCTTGGATATTGTGTAATAAACGCAATCAAGGTAAATGATTGTCGAATTCAGGAGAATTTTTATACAAATGCTAAGGTAATTTTAAAACCGAAGATCGTTTTTTTTGGAAGATCATAAGCTTAGATATTTGAATAAGAATTCAATATTTCCTGAATGGTAAGAAAAACTATACTTTGAAGCAGGCATTGTGAATTTTCTTTTTTAAAAACATTTTTTACCTTCTGTCTGTTAAACTAAAAAGAAAACAATACTCTATTCCATTTATGTTCAAAAGTTAAAAATAAAATACAATAGAGAAATAAAGATGATTTATGGTCTCTGATTTGCAATATTCTTGACAATATTTGGTGGTAGCATTTTCCAGTAATTTAAATAATGATAAAAATAATTTTCGTGTCTGGAAATGTATCGCGACTCACGCCCAACTCTTCTGAGATGCTAAATTTAGCCGATTCCACAGACACATTATCATATAGCTGTTATTGCTACTTAAGACGAACACGTCCGGGTAATTGGCACGCGTATACATTTCCTCGCAGCTGTAATGCGTAAATGCAAGAAGGTTTGGTGTCATGGGGTGCCACGTTTCCATTATTATCCCCCGAACCCCTTTCTTCCGGTTAGTCCGGTGATAACGATAACGATGTCAACTGCCAGCAGTTGGCAACTGCTTCAAGGATATATCCCCTGAACATACAGAGGGTCGACAAATGACCACCCAGAGTTTTACTCTTAATTTTCTGGCCCCAATTCGGATTGGCATTTAAATTTGGTCTGGACCTGGCCAACTCTTGGCAAAAGGCCACTTTAGGTCCGAAGCAGTGGCGAAAACAAAGCGATGGCCTTTCGAGTGGCCCAATCAGTTAGCCAACTACTCTTCTTGAGAACTGAGCCACTTGCAAGTGCAGGGCGAATTTTTAGCGAGAAACAACGGCAGGACAATTTGACAGTTGGTGCAAAGTTCTTCTTGTCCAAACTCAAAATAAAAAGGACGAAAAGCGAAGAACACCTCTCTTTCTGCTTTAAATATTGTTCTGCATGGAAAGTTTCGGGACAAGTTTATGTTGCATACTTGCAGGCGGCGAAAAACTTTGCTCTTGGCCGAATTCCCCACTCCATTAAGTAAGTTTTTGAGAGCTTTTTGCTCCCAGACGGCCAAAAACAATACTGCCAACAGCAGCTTAATCACCTGGATACGTTCAAGTGGACAAAAGTCAGCACCTTTGGACACTCGCCGGAGATTTGGTCTGTTGCACACAGAAAATTAATGTTCTTGCCAAGGTGTCTAAAAGTATGCTGTGAGAAATAGAACGTCGCTTTTCTGTATTGCAAGATGTTAAGACTTGAACTTTTTCACTTGAGTGCAATCTTTCGATTAAATTTATATTACCATCTTTAAGGGCATACAGATCGGTATTTTTTATTAACCCATTGGTTTAGTTTGTTTCATATCATGGTACACTCAGTATTTAAGTATAGGAACATCCCAGGATAAAGTATTTCTTTGTTTGGGCCAATTTTTTCAGTGTGCCAGCTTTGTGATGATGGCTTTGGGTCTAAAAATGCTGCAGCTCTCGGAGGGAATTGAATTTAAGTGGATTTCAAATTAAATAAATTGCACACTTTGTGAAACTTTATATCTTGCATAATTAACGTGCTCACTAGCGCAGTTTCGCTTATGAATTTTTTAGTGAAAACGCAAACTGGTAGTATGAAAAAGTCATATTTTATATAAATATTTTTTGCTGAGGGAGAATTAAATTGGAATGGCAAAACACTTTCGACCAGCCAAGTTTAACAATCGAGAATTCGAGAATTGTAATCTACTTTCGGGACAGGCCACAGAACTCAGTTCAATGTTTGCCCAACAGATGCTCATTTGCATACACGCAGAACACATCTAAATATAGTACATAGATCTAAAGGCAGATAGTTATTTCCATGTATATGCATTTGCAGGTCACGTTCGTATCGCGGTGATTCCAATTTTAATGCGCTGCTAACGCCGCTCACCTTTCTGGTCACGTACTTCAATTCGGGCGTAAATCCCCTTCTCTACGCCTTCCTGAGTCGCAATTTTCGGAAGGGCATGAAGGAGTTGCTTTTGTGCTCCTGGAAGAAGGGCAAGGGCAAGTCGTCCTCGAACTCCTCGATGCACCACAAACGCAAGGCGCTGCAGGTGAGTGTCTCTGGCCACGACATCTGGTAAAAGCCCCGTAAACATTATGGCATCTTATCCTCCTACCCGTAGACCCACTCCCTGCCCACGGACACCACGCATATCGGGAACGAGCAGCTATGATGGCCACGCGGCTGGAGAAGACCCTTCAAGCTCTTCGGGCGACGCTCTTAGGACCCCCATTCGTACCCCCATCCATCCCATCGAAGGATGCACCATTCTGCTCTTCGGGTCCGCTAGCTAGCTATCATTTCATTGTGATTTCGGAAAGCCTATTGCTCGGGATCGAATCGAACCGAATCGCGGAACTATCTCCTAGCCGGTGTCAAGTTCTATTGATAGAGTAAGTTAGTTCTTAAGAAAAAGCTAAATAAAATCAATTTGCATGCATCTCCATGAGCATAGCTGTCAAGTTCTTAGTGTAAGCATTTGACTTAAGAGTGAGTCGGAATAAATAAATTTAAATAAAAAAGCAGTTAAGATCATTATTACTTCTGCTACATTACACGGCATTAAATATTTTCCACAGCAAAAATCAATCGAATTCCAAAAACAAGCCTGGTAGATGGTTTTCGCACTCGCCCCAAAAAACCATTTCGCGTTGTTAAAATTGCAAGTTGGCCGCCGCCAACGAGTGCATCCGCAATTTATATATACTATCTCTTTATAGACCTGACTTGCGATATCTGATGACAAGGGTTTTATGGTCAGCCGGAGAACACGCTTCGTTGCGGCTGCCAAAAACAAAAAATATGACACACAGACGGAGGAGACTGCATTAAAATTGGTCGAATTTTTTGCTAAGCGCAGCATTTTGTATCCCCACTTGGGGCTGTCAGGACTCGTAAGTCAACGGAGGAAACGCCGCAGTAAATTCACGAGGGAAACTCAATTACCAGGCGGACTGACGTTAGCGCAAATTAAAAACCAAAAGACTTCGTAAAATCGCTTGAAACTCATTGTTAGTTCTCTCCGTTTCCGGTACTTCCTTACGCTTTTGTTTATCCAGTGACCCAGTTTATACAAGGCTTTGTGATGCAAAAGGCTTTTCAAAAAAATGTGCCAAAGCAATTCTTTAAAAGGTCATCAAAAAGGTTGGAACTAGTCGTCTCTTTGGAAGATACTTCTTAGTCAAACGCAAGGAGTTATACTTGACCGCATTTTCAAACACTGATGATTGTCTGCTTTTTGTTGAGTCTACAAACGAGCAATATTGTTGTTATCGGGTCCATCCAGGTGCAATTAAGCCGCCTAAAATCCTTAAAAGCCGCGTAACAGTCAATGCAAAATTAAAGAAACCACACGAAATTTGACAGCCCTTACAAACAGATACTCGAACGGTATGGGATATTATGGATATTCCCAAGTTGGATAAATATTTGATCTTTAGGGATACATTCTTTGTGTGAGTTCGGGTAGATGCTCGCGCCAAGGGGTATGCTTCAACACTTGATGGTCTGGAGGGGGCTTGAAACTTGGCTTAGGTGAATAGTAGGTCCCACCGGTAAGTATGCTACACTGTGTTTATTTCATCAGAATGGTACCTGGTATTTTTTGAGTTTTAAGGTGATTTTCGCATCATTTTTTCATATTTTTATTGTTTTGAAAATAAAGTAATGGTAAAATATACTTTGTTTAAAATTGATTAGAATGTTTTGTAATTTTGTGCATTTTTTTTTGCTACCGCGACTTTTTATTTTTTTTCTATCTCCCTAGCTTAAGACCCAGTAGCTATATGAAAAAAAGGTTGGAGATAATTTGTAATTGTATTAAAACCAGATTATATATAAATAAATAAATATTTTGTTGTAGAAAAAACAAACATTTGCCCAATATGCGATTACACTTTTATCTCGACTTCAGTGTGAACGGTCCTTAATGAAGTTGCCCCTTAACTTATTATTTTCGCACGGATGTCCTAGTGTGGATCAGATGTTGGGTCTCACCACAGTTTAGATCTTTATATCATATATTTTAGCCATCAGCATTGACACAACAAGCCTAAGCAATCCTGAATTATCTCACAAATAAATAATCACTAATTTCGTTATTTAAAAATAAGATATTTAAGGCGGGATCTTTCAGAGGCGGAGTATTGATCACTCCCAAGGAAACTCTAGTAGTATGTTAAAATCGGTCGACATGGACCCCGAAGGTAGCACAGATAATGCACATAGCATACAAGTTTTAAGTAAATGCACTTATGATCAAGTTTCCAGCAGACTGCTACTCTAGTGAGGAGTTCGACTCGGGGCTGACTCGGATAATTACGACTTCGATAAGTTCCTCGAAATCGAACGGAAAAACTAAAATGTATGGAGAAATTGAACGAAGACTCCGCCAATTTTCATCGCAGAATCCTTGAGATCTTGTCTAAAATGCTGAGCTCAACCAAAAAACTAATGCAGGCTACTTGTGGGGAACCAGTTAACCATATATTAGTACATTGCAAAGCACATATAACGCCCACTTGTATTCAACACTTTTCCCTGTCATAGCAATCGTTTAAACAAGATATCATATGTGTGAAAAGCAACATAATACACTTATCAATAAATTATGAAGCCTAATTAAAAAGGCACACAAATTCAGCTGGACAGACTGCAATCCTTTCTAACTACCCCATAATCTATAGCGAACTGTTTAACGAACTAGGAGCATAATTGATCGGGATTCAGCCCCCCCAGAAGCTGATGTCGGGTAATTTATGCAATGGCTTTTTAATTAAAACGCCAGGCAGCTTAACTCATTGACACTAAACTTGCTATTTGACTATGACAACATGCTGGAGTGGAGGAGGTAATTTAGCTGGTAATTCATAATTTCCCAAGGCCAGTGGAAATTAATTTGCTGTGTTTGAGCCATTGACACGAGTTCGCAGAATGGATTACGAATCGCTGAAGTGCAAAGTTGCGCTAGTCGCCAAAGTCCAGAAGTAGGAACTTGGGGGGTGAACATGTGCCATTCCAGAGGATGTAGATGTGGAGGTGGATGTGGGCTGGATGTCCACTAATCCGATTAGTTGTGCAAAAATAACAGTTTGACCAGGGGGAAACGGCGATGGCGAAAAGCGTGTACAAATTTACCTAACGGCTTATGGCAATTAGTCGAACGAGTTACACAGGATGCAACTTTGATTCGGCCCGGCTTTGTGTGAGTTTCCGTTGCGTGGGTGATTAGACAATCTTGCCGTGTTGTGCTCGTGTGGCCAGGATGGCTAAGCTATTTTTATTCAGCTCGCTTTTAGACCGGGTTTCAATCTTGCACAAACACAAAGTTTTCGCATATACCAGCCATTTAGGCAAGTTTGCACTCATCCCCCTGCGAAAAGTTAAGTGCCAAGTTTGCCCCAACAAGTGGCATTGAATTTGACAGAAGAACTTGCTTTCAGGATTGTGACTGGGATTGGACAACTGCCGACAGCAGAGGCAAAGTTCTTTGTGTGCTCTCGAAATTAATTTGAATGAAATATATTGAGTGTAATGCAAAAGACAAATAAAACTTGCAAGAACTTTCCATTTTACTCTTTGCCAAGAGTGATTGCACCTTGGCCTCCAGGCTTGACCGAAAACCAAATAAACTGGGTGCAGTATGTACCTTGATGGATCAGCCAGCTGGTTAGTTCTGTTTGCCTGGTAAGGGGTTTTTTCTTTCCAAATTTTTCGGAATTTTTTATTTTCTGTGAGGGGTGTAGGTCGGAGGTTTTTGGGGGTAAAGTCCCCAAGCTTGCTTTGAATTCAAGTCACTGGTCTGTCTGTACCGAAAAATGAACAGGCTACCAGGAAAACGACAGGAAATGCCTGACCACTCTTCATGCATTTCTAGATGTGTAGGTTGCACCACACAACCACTCTCCAAACTAAAAATCTAAACAACCAACCCAACTTGGCCCCAAATGACAGACAGTTATCTCGAATGCAACAGCCACTGAAGTTTTGCTGAAATTTAAGTGCCGGGCACTGCATCCTGACGAGGAGGCAAAGGCAAAAACAGATTGAAATCTGGCAAAATTTTAAATTCGACTTATAAAGTGCTTAAGTTATTACGCCGGCCAGCAGAGCGGAGCAGCCTGTTTAGCATTTCCGCTTCCGTTTGCACAGATTCCATTCCAACTTGACTCAGTTTGCATTTTTCATGAGTTTCGCAATTCAATTTAGATACTCGAGTCGAGTCTCAGATTTAAAGTTCAGCTAAATGAGCATGCGAAGAAAACAAAACAAAGTCTCGGGGTCCTCAAATCTGGGCATCTAGAGCAACCCTTTTCTTATTTATATGCCTGCTAAACGGATCTTTTCGAGCCAGGGCACACAGCCTATTGTTTTAGGATGCAGCCAAATGGATTTGATTGGGAAATTTGTTGATTTTTAATTTGACCCGGCCCATTCTTAATAAATTAGTAAAAGTGGGTGTTCCGGCCAGACGACGCCTACCGAAAAGTCATGCCATGTTAAAATCCCCCTCGATCATTATGTAAAGTAAGCTCATTTAAAAAGAGAAAAGCTTATGGCTCCTGTGGAAATTACGCATACGCCGCATAAATCATTCACCGTAAGCCGCCACCCGGAACGTAATGGAACGGAGCCGGAGGGCGAAAATCCGGATACGGCTGTTTCGGTTTCGGCGCAACACAAATTGCCTGGCTGGCCGCATTAATTGCGGCCTATTTATATGGCCGTTTCACGTGTTTAACCTGATTTAAATACAATTAAAATGCACAGCAGAACACCCCCCACACACACACACACTCGACTTAATCCCGTTAACGGCCACATCCTTAAAGATTTTTTCGCATCTCCCATTGAATACAACACACAAAATCCTTTTCGGTTTTACATAATTAGCCCTTATTATTAAAATATCTTTTGGTTTATACACGAATGTTAGCCACATGCTCTTCAGATCCTTACTCTTATTGAAGCTTTAGTTTCGGGACTAAAGCCTTAAGCTATAGACTCCTGTGATTTGGGATTGTTAGCAGATGGTTTCTTTGCATTACACTAGGGATACAAAATGTTTCGTAGCGTAAGAAAAACTAGACTAATGGTTAAAAATAATCTTAGAAAACATTGGGTACTTTCTATTTACATTTCCCACTCTAAAAGCTTAAGCTACAAATGCATCTTTGGTCCAAACGGTACACGTTTTCTACTTTCTTCGTATTTTTGGGGCTTATGTGAGGATCCTGGGGGCTTACTCCTTCCTATGTACAGATGACATCCTGACTAATCCTGAATTGGCTACAGGTAGACAAAGTGCCCCAATCCCTTGGCCGGGTTGTTGTTTACTGCCTCTGCTGTGAGTTTGGTACTGGCATTGGGATTGCCATTCAGGTCATGGGTCGTGGTCTCCGTTTCCGCCACGGGCATCAATCTTCCGTAGACTCCTGCAGATGCAAAACGGGCATTCATGTGGATATCCAACAGCTTCTTATCCTTTCCCAGCGAGGAGAACGAGTGCGATGAGGTGCGTATCTCACGGATGTTGTACACCGGGCTGTAGGCTCGAGCAGGTGAGATGGATACGGCCACCTGGGGGGCAGTAGGAGCTGCAGCCGGAGCAGGAGCTGTGTAAAAGTCCCTTCGCAGAGCACATTCGGTGGAATTATCCGAGGAGCCGGAACTGCTGGCACACTCATCCTCATCCTCGGCATCCTCGCTACTGCTGCAGCTCCGCAGATCCTCGGACAGGGATAGGTCCGATTCCAGGGATAGCTCCAGCAGACTAGTGGCATCCTCGGCCGCCTCCTTGGCAGCCTGGTCAATGGCCTCGTTCAGATTGGCCAACAGCTGGCGACGCCTGGCATAGTTGGGTGTCCTTCGCACCAGGAAGTGGCAGCTCTCGCCCCGCTTCATCCGCTCCATTTGGGTGCGCAGGGGCAAGTCATCCGGATGCAGTTTCCTCTGGCACTCCTGGCCCGGACACACCTCGTACAGTGAGAAGCACTCCACGGGCTCCGGTGAGCTGTAGCAGCCGAGTAGCAGGTGCAACAGCTCATCACTGGTCGTCTCCTCGCTGATGACCAGCGACTTGTACTGGGAACTGGGCTGCAGGGCGGAGGTGTGGACACGGATCAGGCCACCTGGCTTCAGCTGGAGGCAGAAGCGGGACTCGCCCTTGGGATGACAGGCCTGCATGATGGCCGGCCGGGTGTCGTCGTCCAGCACCAGGAGGGTCTTCACCCCCGCCCGGCGCACAGCCACCTCCATGGAGAGGTAGAACAGCTTGGGGTCGCGATGGCGCATCTTCAGGCTGAAATCGAATTTAAATTTAAATCGAATTAATTCCCTGCTGTATACAAGCAATAAAACAATCTGCTTACCGTCTTAGCAACTGGCCAATCACCTCCTTGCTGGTCGTGTCCCACTGAATTCCAAGGGTCTTGTACTCGATGTCGATCTTCAGGCAGTTGGTGTACACCTTTATTGTGGTCTATGGGTGGGAAATTGGATGGGCATGAGTAAGTGGTTCGATAGGATATTTCCCATTTTTAGTTTCTCACCTGTGGCAGCTGCTCGTTGAGACTGGAGTAGCTGGAGGCCCTCGAGGGAGTCCTCTGCAGATCCGTCGGCGGCTCTGGACTGCCGCACATGGAGCTGGCGCACGAGGAGGCGTGGCTGGAGGAGCGTAGGGACACCGAATCGGAGCGGTTCCTCAGAGGCGAGATCTGCACGTGCTTCAGCATCTGGAAAAACAGGAAAAGGGAATGCGGGTTAGACATATGGTTTACGCTTACGGATACCCCAAACTTGAGGCTTATTCATTATGAATGCTTCCTGGAAAACTCCAAGAGCACTTGCTACTCTAAATGAAGTTGCCACATCCGGTTTGTTTTTCAACAAGGGGTGCACAGAGAGAAAAAATATAATATCATGTAATATATGTAAAATCATATTAATAAGGCAACCTTTACGGCTGATTAAGGCGATTTTCCTTTAAGTATATAGACCATTGTAAAATCCTATTTTGAAGTATAGGATGTATATATCTCGATTAGGCCGATTTTTTATGAAGGGTATAAACCAGTCTAAAACCATTTCAAAACATATGGAATAAATGGGTATATATTATTAACATTAGGGTCCTAACACACTCTGAATTATACAATTAATCTGATTAAATTTAATATACTTTAATTTTACTGAAGTATTTGTGCGGAGACTTAACTTTAGACCCCAAGAAATTAAAGTAGATAATATAAAATTGCTATTTATTATTCTCTGTGTAAGCAGATATGGGGGCTCTGTTGTGCAACTGTGTACAGTGAACCTCCCCTTGCTGTGCCCCCTGAGTTTTCGTATTTCCCTGATGAATGCAGCCACTTTCAGGCAGCAGCCAACGCTCATTGAAGCATGTAAATGAAGGGGAAGATATTGAGGAGAAGTGTCCTCATCCGAAGCATCTCTCGAAGAGCCCATGGAAGGGGCCGTAGGGGTATGATGTATTGAAATTAATAAAGGGTTCCCAGTGTCGCTGTGCTCTTGATGGCGGTGACAATGAGCCATGAATGGGCGAAATGGGCCGAGCATCGGGGAAATCGCCGCCTGACATTTGATTGAAAGCCCTACCTACAGACCCCCGACCCCCCGAACCCACTAAATACCCACGATTTCCCCTTATGCCCAGAGATCCCGAACGGAACCAACCAGGCATTGAGATTTATTCGGGGCGTGCCGCATTGTGAGGCGATTGCAAGCGGAAGTTGGTGGGATAGATGCGGCTCAACATCCGGTTATGCAATCCCCATTCCTATATATGCATGGGTATATATAGTATATATATAACGGCCTGGGTGGGCGTATGGCATATGGCAAATATATGCTCCCCCCTTAATCATTTGCAATTGCTTTAATCTGGAACCTCGTCATATTTAATTGAAATGTAAAAAGTTTGGAAAAATGGCAGCGATGATTGCGGGCCCCTCACACCATTAATTAGAACTGGATTCCAAGTGGCAGTCTCTGGAGCAAGTGAACCGCAGCGAACCAGCATAAAATTTCAACGGTCGCTGGAGCAATGCAAACTGCGAATTGCGACTGTCATGGTATGGGACTTGGATTGAGGATGGGGAATGGGAATGGGCATGGTATTGCAGATGAGGATCGGGGGGCTGGTTAAGTGCTGACGTCTGCTGTTCCCGCAATTAGCGGCTAATGTTGCAGAGTTTCACGCCAAGTTGGAGCCCGGGTCACTGCGAAATTGAACTCGCGAAGCTCGCCTACTTCATTTTAATCGCAAATACTGGGAAAATCCCACAGAAACTAAATACATTTGTTGCAAGTATTTTTTACTGTTTAGAAGAGTCGACAATAACAGTTTTGATATAGTACATTTTTCATTACTGGCAGACTTTGTCTCTTAACTTCAACAAAATCCCTTTGGATGGAGAGCTTACAGGAAAGTCTTTGAGCAATAAACGAATTTATGGTGCCTCCAATTGCGAATCAACTAAATGAATTCCCAACTCGAAATATAAACATAAATCCAATAAAATTTGGAAATTGAAGATGAGAAAAAGTGGCAGAAGGAAATCAAGAAAATATATTTAATGCGAAATTGAATTACAAATTCGCATAAAAATGCTGGGACACCCTGGACACGGTAAAAAAAAAGTTGAAAGGCACGGAAAAATGTTAATCGGATTCTCGTTTGAGGTGTCAAAGGGACAGGGAAGAAGTCAGTTAAGTGGATATTAGTTAAAGATTTATGGGTCTCATCGTGATACAACTAGCTTTGACCTCTCATTGAGTTGCTTAGCCCTAGTTTTAACAGAGATACTGTGTGCCCAAACTTTTCCAATTATGCCATTGATATCAGCCGTTGGCCCCCGGGTCCTTAAAGTGCTGGAGAAGTCGCATAAATTCCATGGGGCAATACGGGAGACACAGAAGATACAGAGCGAGACGGAGCAGTAAGTAACTGCCAGACAGACAGACAGACCTTATGGAACTTACAACTGGCAGGAAACAAAAGAGGCAATAAAAAGCAGCTGACGGGGGGAGTAGGAAGCTGAAAGATGCTCAGAACTTGCGAGGAATGTTTTAATTTCAACTTCTCGGCGAGGAAATCGTAAACGTTTCCTCCCGAGGAGATGACAGCCTCACTCACGGCTGAAAAGTTCTCTAGTTTCGGGATAACAAAAATGTTTTTGCATCTTAACAAATTGATTTTAACTCCTTGATTATTAAAAAAATATATTTAAAAAGACATGTATTATACGTATATTTATTAGAAATCATATCATTCCCTCAGACTTATACAACTCACGCATCCACATCCAACTGTCACATGTCGCAGCTTCAAGAGTCATGTAATGTGTGCGCCCCTGACTTTCAATGTCAGGAAATAAATGTCCTTGAACTTGTTGCTGAACAGCGAAAACTTTATGGCCACCGGTATATATTTAAAAGTTTATCAGAAGAGGGGCCGTACGGCTGCATCCTTTATCAATTTCACACATTCGAGAGGCAAACGACCAAAAGGATTATTGATTGAATTACCCTTGGCAGCGAAAGGCACCAGAAAATACTTTCATGGCCAGCAGACTAGAAAAAGGGACCAAAACTGAAGTCCATCAAAGGGTCTAAGGAATATACTTTCTTTTTTTTTTTGTTAAAGAACAAGGAAAGATACTTTAAGTGCGAAAAGGCACACTTAACGTGGTATCTGGGGGGCTGTCGGAATAACTCGGCTGACGTGTCTGATAAGATTTGAATGCCATGTTACGTTTTCTTTATTAATCAAAGACAGGAGCCGAGAGGTCGGATGGAAATGGATGGAGTCCTAACAGACGACGACAACCTCAGAGCTTTTGCCAAATGTGGCCATCGTCGCCGGGGCCATTATTTCCATTGTCAGGCTGGCGAGGACCAAAAATTGCCAGCAAGATGAAAAATGGCAGACGAAACAATCGCTAAAGGGAAAAAGTCAACGGGACAGATAATTTGTAACCCCAACAAATGAGTCACTTTAACTGAAAATATAGGGTGCATGTGCTATATTATACAAATTTAATAGATTCACATTTTCGTCTGTTAATTATAGCAGTGTTTCATTTAAATCGGTTGGCAATTCTATGGAAATTTACAAGCTCCGACATTCATATGCAAATAAATTGGTTGATGAAACGAAAATAAAATAAAATCGAACCGGTAAATAAATGTGACAGTACCTGTAAAATTGTTTGACTGTGATGGAAACTGACAGAAGTCAATATTTAAATAGACTTCTGGCTATAGTTGCGAATCATATGATGCCTTTGCAGATTGTGTGCTTTATCGGCATATTTAATGCACCTGCCACATGGTGGGAAAATTCGCATAAAAAAGATACTCTCGGCTGGATATTAAATCGCATTTGCGTTTTTTCTTCTATTTAATTGATTAAATTGACTTGTAAAAGTCAATTAGGTTAACTGTTTTAATGGCAAACTGTTTACCGAGAGAGGCCCCTTTGATTGGGCCCTCTTTTGGCCACTTTGTTCTAGCCTATTTTGCCTCGATGCCCAGCGAAGCGTTCTTTTTTATTCTTAGTTGAGTGATTTTTGGTGTTTCGCTTTACGGTTAATTTATGCGCAGCCTGCTTGGATTTTTTATTACAGACTTGGTCTGTGTATTTTTAGCATTGGAGGCGGTTGTGGGTTAATAGCTTTATGGAAAACCGCTAAGTAGCAAAAATTAAATGGTGAAATTTGAGAATTCTAATTTAAGGTATATATCTTTTAAGCCACATAAGGAAAAGCCGTCAACGAAAATAATATATATATGAAAAACCACCCATAAACATGAAATATGTTTCGTACTCCACCGGGCGTGCAAATTAATACAAACAAGGAAAATGAAAAAATTGTGTAAACTATTTTCGTAATGCTGCCATAAAATAAAAGCCGCAAAAAGTGGCCTGAACAAATTAGTTGAAAAACTCTCTCTGTCTCACTAACATTTATAATGCATTGCTTAAGCGGGCTATTTATTTATCTTCGGTGGCTTTGAGCCCCCTCCTTAACCATTTTTTATTGCCAGCTGCCCGCTTTTGTAAGCCGCTTAGCCGACCATTTTTTCTGGCCATTAAAAAGTGTTGCATAGTAAAAGGCGCCAGGGCCGCGGTAGTGCAAAAAGTCAACCAACAACAACATCAAAATTAAATTTCACTTTTAATCAACTTTTCGCCGCTTCGACCGCATTTTCAGTGCAAGAAGGTTATTTTCCAGAAGCGATTCCTTTAAGCTGGTAATTGGTTGTTTTTTTGTTTTACCCATGCTGCAGCTTCTTTTGCTTCCTTATAAATATAATAAAGCCTTTAAAACGCATTGCATTAGGCGAGGTGGTGCTCCTCATTAAAACTTGGAACTGGCTTGGACTTCAAGAGATGCTAAATGCGGAATACAGAGGGCGAAAAGCAGAAAGCAGGACTCGGAATGCAGGTTTTAGAATGCAGGATGCTGTTTGGGTTTCTAAGACCAAGGCTGTGGCTCAAAATAGAGTCAAAAGTGCAAAAAGAGCTTCAGTGGAGCATGAAGCGAAATTAAGAGTAGCGCCAGCAACAAAGACCAGTTGCGGCTCCAAGTTAACGCGGCGCAGCGAATTAAACATCTTTCATAGAGGTCTACACTATGCGAAAAAATCTAAAAGAATAATTTGTATTTCTGAAATATTTAAAAAAAAACCTTACACACAAAAAAAAATTAATTTTTTACCTGGAGTGTCACACAAACCACTAGGCTTTGAAATCATTTTTAAAAGTCACTTTAGGTGTCTTAAAAATAGATTTTAAACTTAGATATCCTTTATTCAATGCATACTTTTAGACACCTAGGATTACATATAGCAGTGATTTATGAACATTATTGATTTGTGTGACAGCTCCTATATCAAAAAAAGTGATATTAATTAATATTGTCTTTTTTTTTCGAAAATATTGCAGTCACTTTTTCCGGGAAGAAGTGAAAGAAAAATTACATTTATTTTTTAATGCCAAAAAAATATTTGTAGAACCCAAACATTGGGATAATTGGTATTCTAAGTATTCCGGATACAATAAATATGTAACATTTCTGACAACTATAAAAACTATTTGTATTTTAATATTATTTAGTATCTGGCTTCTTTAAATCCAAGTGCATTATTCTATTATCAAATTCGTGTTTGTTGCGCATTTTTCCCCGCTGACTCTTTCCAACTTGTTTCATCATTTTCCGTCTTTTCTGGCATCAGCACTCTCAGCTAGGGGCGCCACTTTTAGCATATTTATGCGGCGCCCTTTGGAGAACGCAGGTTCCTAACTACCCGCCCAGTTATTATGCAAAACAAGAGCGGGTAGATTAACATGCCAGCAGGCCCCTCCATAACCGTACGGGGAAATTATGTTTTGGAAATTATGTAAGCATAAAGTGAGAGGTAAACTGCAGTGCCCAGCGGGGAAAGCATCTGTTCAAGGACTCAGGAATAGGGATGCGTAGATGTTGTCACCGTGTCAAGCTTACACACACACACGCAACAACGGGCGGAAATGGAAGTGCGTGTGAGAGTGTGTGGAAGGGGAAATGGCGGCTTCACATGTCAGCAATGACAGCGAAAATAATTTCCAATTATTTAGAGCATACTTTTGGGCATCCAATTTTCCATTACCCGCGTGCCATGTTGCAGTCAGCGAAAGTGTTTAAAATTTGCGGTCAACTAACACCAATGACAACATGCTGGTGCTATGGATGCGTTTTTGTCACCTCATCATTTGCATACATTGCGGCATTTCAAATGGAATTCATAGTCAGATCGATAATTATATGGGTATTCCCTTGCCAAACATCCGAACCTTTTACTGCCCGAATTCCGATTTCCATGAAATTGTTGATTAATTGATAACCAAAAACCATTAACACCTTCAGTGGCACTTAAACAATTTCCCCTATGAAGCTTCGTATTCCAGAACTTTTCTTTGGGTGTAGGCTAAATTAAAGTTCTCTGGTAATGGGCCAAAAGTTAGAAACTAAACGGTTCGGTGGAAAAGCTCTGAGTTCTATTTAAGCACGTGATTCTCTAGTTAAGCTGCTGAATTAATACTTTGTTTTCCGTTCTAACTATGCTTCACAGTAGCTCCATTGTGTTTGCTAGGCAAAGTTCGTTAGTCATGCCTTTGTAAATCATTTTAGAATGAAACCGAAAGGTAACTTATACAATGCACGAATTACAATTTCAGCACAGCAATTTTCCTTATTTTTTAGATGGGAAACGGGAGGGGAGTTGGAAAAGCCAGCACACACATGCCAGCCCTTCCTTCCTGCCGTTCATAAATTGCACATTTTAAAAGTGTCGTAAATTTTGCGTAGGTGAGAGAATCAACTATGAAATTGAATCGAATGCAGCCGGGCATTGGCACACGCCCACAGAAACATGTAGAGTTTGGGCCACCCCACACATACTCCTGCTCTAAAACACAGATGTACTACCACACACACACACACACACACACACACATTAAAGGAGGCATGCCCCGTACGCCGTTGCATACTTTAGAGCGCAAACTTTTCGGGCTATCATAAATTCAGATCGCACTCCGCAGCATATGGGATGGGATGTATATATGGAAGTGGGCGTAGTACTGAAGATTTAGGGCTCCACTAATAATTGCATTTGTTTTTTTTGGGATAAGTTATGCCGTTTTCAGGGATATTAAACAATATGCACTACCTAAATGAGGAATCTATGAGAATTCTGCATTCGAAATTTATTGTTGCATACTTTTAGACACCTTTTTCCGTAATTTCAGTTCGTTTGTGATGGCCTTCTGGATTGTGTTTCTCTCAAAGTCAGAAGTAATTGAAAAATTATAGGAAACGTCGTTTTAATACGGGAAATAATAAAAAAAATTTCTTTTTTGATGGGCGAAAAATAATTAAAAGCGACACTTTATAACGACCATATCATATTAATGGCAGATAATTCTACACCCAATCTCTACAGATAGTGTAATACTCACTCAACCGATACTTGTTTTGGATTCTTTCGACGAGGAAACTACTTGATCGCACTAGAGTGCATCCTAGACAAAACAAACAGGAAGTGGAACTGGAAGAAACACTTCCCAATCATTAAGCGGCCACCAGAAGTCGGGGCACAGAACAGGAGCGGATAGGAGGCGCGGCTCCAAGTGTTTTCCAGTCACTTCCGCTGGATGCTGGCAACCTGTTGAGTGGAAACGTGTTCCAGGCCAAGGAATTTGCCTGCCGCATAAATTCTTTTCGATATGATTTATAGCCGCTCTGATGGTTTTTTGCATCGCCCCATGTTGGAAACTGGTTCGAAATGCATTTGACATCCGGTAGCCGGCGAGGAAAAACAGAAAATTCCATCGTTATGCTAAATAATGTTGGATTTATTTAAATTGTTGTCTTGTGGTCCACATTTACTTGGGTGTGGAATGAACTGGGAGGCAGGCATGCTGATGATTTGATTGTACATTTGGCAGAGCAATCAGAGGCGGTATAATTGGACTCCTCGGAGCAGGCACTTCTGCTGTAGACATCCCATATTGTCACCCATCCTTCGACTTTCTGCTGAATGTGAAAATTCCTCAAATTGACATGTCTCTCTGCACGTACCACCAATTGGCTTTGGAGTAAGGGTGGATGTGGATGCAACCTCACAGTAACCACACCCTCAAAATCCCACATTTCTCCTGGTACTTTTTCCTAGCTAAGCAAAAATATATCACCAAAGTGAAATACATTACATTTGGGATTTTGCATTGATTTTATAGGTCGAAAATGGAAACTTAAAGGCGCTTCCTGAGTTTTAAACATCCTAAGAACACCCAAATATACCTTTATTAATATTTTTCTGTTCTCAGTTTCTTTCCTGTTCCCAGATCCCCAGTTTTTTTTAGTCACGCTCAGTTGAAATCAAACTAGGGTTCTGTTCAAATCAGGGAAATGGAGGCCCACATTAATTTTCCCCTGCTTCCTACTCGATGTTTTTTGGTAGGTTTCGTGCGTGTGGAAAACAGGAAATGTAAACATTAATAGTGCCGAGTGAAGTACGGAAATTCAATTAGATGGCAATGAGAATATATGTTTAACTGTAAGTTTTTCCATTAGGGAATGCGGAACCTGCTGCAACGTGGTCTGTTAGAAAAGTGAATAAGAGGCATGTCTTCACAACTCGAGACCTCAAATTGAGTTCAGGTTAAATGTGTCATTTGCCAGCCACTAGACCACATTTTCCGCACATTTCCCATTTGATTTTAGTGTAAGCAGCTCAGGCCACAACCTATTCAGGTTATCTAATACAAGTTCAAGGTATTTAATTTTATTACTTTGCCGTAAAGAGGGACCCAACAAAAATCTTTAAAAGACAAATACTTGAAATGCCCTTGTCCCCACTGTCACTTGGCACTCTGATTCCCTTTTCGGACCTCCTCATACCGGGACACATTTCATTTTGTGCCTGGCCATTGGCATCGGGCACTATTTGCTGTCAAATTATTTGCTCAGGAATTTAAGACTATTAAAAGGAGGGCAACGCTTTCAGCCGCTGTCGCATTACGCAAATCGTGGCTATATATACAGAGGATGTTTTGGAAATACATACAGATGTGCAGGGGTTTGCATATAATTTTTGGCCTGCCCCGCGAACAAAAAACCAACAAAGAACCCAACACAAGGGAAAAAGCCTCGCCAGAAAGGTAAACAAGCCGCCAAAGGAGCCCGCAAAACCCGAGTTAGGGCGAAATCTGGGGCAAAAAAAAAGAATGAGCGTTAAGGGCTTGGGGCAAGGGGATTCGAACTCGTCTCTCTGCCATCTCAGCTATTAATTTTTATTTGTCTTGTCATTTCAAGCATTCCATTCCTCCAAGTTGCCTGTTGCCAAGCTGAGCGCAGTTTCGAATTACCTTATAAATAGTTTTCCCGCCTTATAAAAGTGGCTGTCTGCTGTATTTACCTGCAACGAAAAGGAAATTAAGAGAAATACACTTAGTTAGTAAATCGTTGGATAAATCGGAGCAGTTTTTAAGCTTTTAAAGCCTATTAAAGATTCGCTACTACTTAACTAAATAAATATAGAGATTCTTATTACACAGTGTTTTAAGATATAATTTTGCGTTGGAAAGACTCTTATTAGGAAATGTAATTTAATGGCTGAAATACTGATATTCGTTGGAAAGACTCTTATTAGGAAATGGAATGGTAAATAAAACAGTCCAATTGCCTTTCGCTTGTAATTTAATGGCTGAAATACTCTGGGCGCCTGAAGGGAAAATGGAATGTATATAGCTTGGAGATTATAATCACAAGAGTCGCCTAGAGTTT